>NW_006300018.1:176626-230326 GCF_000327345.1 Myotis davidii
TCCTACCTCTCTCAATTGCCTTCCTCCTTACTCAGCTCAGCCTGTTCCCTCTCCCCCACAGGCTGGGGCACTTTGAAGACCTGAATCTGGGTGACTCAGGACCCCAGACAGCATCTGACTCCCAGCAGGCACTCACTACGGGTTTGAGGGAAGAAGGAAAGCGATTCAAGGGGGAGCCTGAACTCACTCCCTTTGGGGCTGACACTGGGGTGTTCCCTGATGAAGTGCACCACATACACAGCCTAGGGGATTGGAGTCAAGCTTGGGGGCTGTGAAGGGAGGGTGCTCTCCCACCTGGGGAGGCCATGGATGGAAGAGGCTCTTCTCACACGTGGTGTGGAGCTTGTTAAAACCTGTGTCATCTAATGATTTGGGGGCAGTATGCAAGAGAAACCAGAGCACAATGTTGGACCAGAGAGTGTCTCATCTTGTGCTTTCAAGGGAAATCAGCGTGTTCTCTGAAAACATGATTTTTGGAGAAAACATTTTTTTTAATACATTTTATTCTCCTTACTAAAGGCCCAGTGCACAAAATTCATGCATGGGTAGGGTCCCTAGGCCTGGCTGGCAATCAGGGCTGGTTGGGGCCTTCTGGCTGCCAGCCGGGGCATCCCTTCCTTGGCTGCCGCTGCCCACCAGGGCCTCCCTTTGTTCCATGCTGCCCCCTGGTGGTCAGCGCACGTCACAGTGAGCGATTGAACTCCTGGTCTCCTGGTCAAACTCCCAAGGGGACACTTTGCATATTAGCCTTTTATACATATAGATAAAGACTTCTCTTAGCATGCTCTTTACAGCGTGCATTGTCTATAGAAAGAACTGACATAAATATTCTGTACTAAGAGTTGGAAGAATCTGCATCTATTATCTATATATATATAACACGAATATGCAAATAGACTGAATGGTGGAACAACTGAACAACTGGTCGCTATGACATGTGCTGACCACCAGGGGGCGTGTGTGGAACATGGCGAGAATCGGCAGCAGGTGGCAGAGTGCGGAACATGGTGTGTGTCGGCTGCGGCGGGATGGTGGAGCAGGTGAGTGGGGGCCAGACCAAGGCAGGGCACCGGTCGCTGTCATCGGGGCAAGCCTCTGGTGGTTACTGAAAATTCCTTGCTCCTGTGTACCACAGTCCTGCCCGGCGCTCCCACCCGCTGCCAGTGCGCTCTGGAGCTGCTGCTCGCATCCTCTGCTGGTACCCAGCGCTGGCCCCAAACGCTTGCTCGATGCCATCAGCAGGTGTGAGAGGTGGCTGTCGGCCCCAATTGCCCCTCAGGGCTTCTCCACCTCCCCCTGCTCCTAAGGGGTGATCAGGGCCGGCAGCCGCCTCTCGCACCCGCTGATGATGCCAGCCCCAGTGGCTTTGTGCCATCAGAGGGTGCGAGCAGGGCGGGCGCTGTCAGTGTGTGGGAGCGGCAGGAGCAGGGCTGCTGGCAGACAGGGGTTTCAAGGTGCATGAATTTATGCACTGGGTCCCTAGTAAATTTATATAATCTATTTAGCAATTCTCTGAAAATTTGCAAAACACATACCAGACACTAAAGATCCACCCTGTGAGTGTTAGCCGGGCTACTTTTACACGCTCTCGCCTGTTGGAGAAAGGAGATTCTGGGTAGCACCAAAGAGGGCCTGTGACGAAAGCACACCAAGGAATCTGAGAAATGTGATGCTGTAATTTAGCAATAATCTAAATAGTCTGTCCCACCCCAAAACAAGATGAAAAGAACAATACTGTTGGAACATTAAGAAAATAAACATCTTCAAAGCAAAACTTGCAAGCAAGAAATTTGAACTGAAAGAAAAAAGTGAAATTTAGTTAAATATTTTGGTTTAGCAATAGTTCCCCTTTGCCCCATCCGGCTTTGTTCCCTAAAGCCTGCGGCTTCAATGTTTCTTGGCTGCTTTCCTTCACTCCCATCTCTCCGGCTGCAACTCTTAGACAACAGCATTCCAAGCCGGGAGGGCCAGGGTCACCCAGGGCCCAGCAAACCACCACTCTTCCACCTCCTTGCGCTCTGAGCTCCCCAAACAGGGCACCGTCCTTCCCTAGCTAGGTAGCCTGCAGGGTTCCCACCCCACATGCACAACAGGAAACAAGCAGAAAATGGTTCCATCACTAACAGGTTGGCCAAACGGAGTGTGAAAGGCATTATCCAAGCAAGTATCAATCCAGGCCTCTTCTACACCAGGAAACATTCAAATTCAGAGCCTCAGAAAGTGTCTCCATCTGGAGTAATGACACAATAAAAATCTCTTTCTTTTTTGACAGAGGGAGAGAGAAACATTCATGTGAGAGCAACATCAATTGGCTGCTTCCTGCATGCCCCCTACTGGGATCAAGCCCAAAACCTGGGTATGTGCTCTGATGGGGACACGAATCAGCAACCTTTTGGTGTACGGGACGACAATCAACCAACTAAGTCACACCAGCCAGGACAAAACTAAGTATCTTGGTGTGTTCCTGTGGACCCAGTATTACTAAGCACAATCTGAATGGCAACTCACAGTTTATAAAATACAAAACTCTTAGCAATAAGCTTTTACATCACGTTCTAGAAGGTGGATATTTAATGCATTAATTGGGTTAGAGAACCGATGGCTACTTCGGGAATGTAGTGGAAGATTTTTCTTTGTTCATGATAAAGAGCCTTTGGAAATTACCTTGTATTTGTACTTGAAGAAAAAAGAGAACGAAGGAAAACCACAGTGAGGCCATGATTTTGACTACAGGTCTGCCCACGGAGAGGTGGCGCACACCCTGTCATCTGCGGAAGGTCACTCTCCCCTCAAACCAGAGTTGCCTCAAGGTTTCACTCATCACTAAGTGATTTATCAAAAGAGAGATGTTTTTAATAAACGATGGAATGAATACTTATAAGAAACAAAAACACAAACAAGGAATACCTCAAGGCCATTCTGGTTGTGATTTAAAAAACAAAAAAATCCTAAACTTTTTGCTGGGAAAGAAAAATAGTGATGGTTGGACAGAGGACTCATATCCCAACCTGAAGGGATAGGAGAGGCTAAAGGGTCACCCAAAGCTGTGCCATCTCTCCAGCGAAACCAACACGTGCAGTTACACCAACACAGACCCGAAGCTTCTCTGCTACTTACACTCACCTTGGGCAAGTTTCTTGGCCTCTTTGGGTCTTGTGTAGAATGGGTATAACAATACCTACCACCTTCAAATCGTGGGTATTGAACTAGCAGACCTTAGGGTGATGGGATTCTCCTGCTCTAATTGTGGAGGGGAGAATGTTCTCCAGTGCAGTAGAGGTGCGGTTAATTATTAACAGGACTCTGGAAATACAAGAACCAGTAAAGGATGCGTCCTCCTGACTTGTGTGTACACACGTGCGATTCCAGGCTCTCTGAATTGCTAAAGCGCTAACCACACTGCTTACTAAAATAAACAGTGTCTGACTTCCAGGCCTCTCTGCCCACAGTGCCTTTCCAGCATCTCCCTGTGTGTAGAGGGGAGCACCCCCACGTAGCTTCCCATCCCAATCTGATTAAAGAGAGGAGCCCACTGTTTAGTTTAGTAACAATGTCACCTGACTTTCCAAACTCAGCTCATCCCTGACCTCTATGCTCCGGCAGCACCAAACGACTTTTGTTCACACCTTACCCTCCCCACTCACTCCTACATTGGAACTGTTCAGCACTACATGGCTGGCAAATGCTTCCTCCTTCTAATGCCCAGCTCAGATGTCATCTCTTCAGAGAAGGCTTCTCAATTCCCTAATCCCAAGGAGACTCAGCTACTCACTTATTTCTGCTCCCAAACATTCTGTGTCTTCCTTAGCATAAAATACGTCACACCCGCCCTCTCTCGTGCGATCCTCCAGCAGACCAAGACTATATCTTATTTTCCTTTCTGCTCCGGCATATCACACAAGACGGAGATTTTGTAGGGAGTGGGTTAATGCTGGCTAGAGAAATAGAGGCAGGAGGATGAGGGGCCTGAAGCATCACCTTCCCATGTCTGCTGCCAATGCGAGGGAGGCCACTGAGACTCCAAAAAGGAGGCCTCAGGTCTCCACCTGCAGCAGCGTGGGACCTGCTTTGATTCGGGAAGACTGGATCGCCTGCTCACACCTGGGTCAGACTGGATCCTTCTGGGCTAGGGAAGAGGCTGGCTCAGAGAGGGGAAGAAATCCCAGCTCAAAGAGAACCATGCAGGCTTGGAAACAGACTGGGGCAAGCAGAGCCACCAATCCAGTGGGAGGCGGCGAGTGCAGAGGGAGGCGGCTGGCAGGAAAAGGCAACTCTATTCTGTGTGCACCCAGCATCACCACAGAGCTCTCTTCTATCCATCCCACTTCATTACCTTCTCTTGTCTTTCCTGTCCTTCCCATTGGCCTCCTCTCTTGGTGACTCTGAGGCGTCACCGATTAGATAGTAATAATTTCCAGCTAGACACAGAGGAAAGGGAGATGAGACAGTGAGTGGGGGGAAGGGCATTACCATCTTGTGGGTGTCGCTGTCTCTCCAGGGACTCAGTGTGTTTTTAAAAAGTTGCCCATAGCTTTCCTGAGGGTTCTTTTATCTTAACAATGCCGAGGGACAAGGCTGGGGACAGAACTAGAGGCAGGAGACCTCTGCTGACTTCTTCATTTGGTCTAGATGTGATCTGACTCCTGGAAAGAATTTGAGCTTCAGACCTCGATTCTCCCTAGCTGTATACCCTTGAAAAAATTAACTGACCTCTCTGCGAGCCCGGTTCCCCCTCCCCCACACACAGCCCCCAGCACAGCCTCGTACAGCCCTCATAACTACGAATCACTAAGTGTCACTCCCGTCTCCTCCTGCGATTAGCATTGGAAACCGGACCCCTAACACCTCAAAGCTCAATATTCCTCCAATTTATGGGCAGGCTATATTCCAAAGTTCCATTTGAAAGCTAAACTATGAACACATTGCCCATAGAATGTATGTTATACATGGTGACCGGGCTCCCAGACCTGTCCATGAAAAGGCAATCCGGAGGATTTTGTCACCGCGGGCCAGAACCCAATACCAAGGAGGACATAGTCTCCATGGAAAATGAGTTCTGCATTTTGACTTGTGATGCCAGACGACTGGCTTCTCCCTGCCCTCTACAGAGAAGTCACTGCTCAGCTTCTGTGACAGCAGGACCCTGTGGCTGTGCCCCAGGCAGCAGGGCACCTGGGGCTGCCAGCAGCCTCTTGCTCTCTGCCATTGTGCGCTGCATGCTGGATGGCACATGCAAGAACAGCGTTCACCTGGACAGCTGTCTCACCAAAAACCTCGAATGGTCTCCTAGCCCAGGACACCACGCCCTCCAAAATCTGCTTATTCCATGGTAACCACATGTTGGCTTATAAATGTCTGTTCTTTTCTCTTTCAATTTTACTGCTGTGTAATATTGAGGAAACATTGAGCGTCGAAGCAAAACTCTAGTTCCAATCCTGGCTACAGGGTTTGTCCCAGTGATGCTGGGCAAACAAGCTGAAGTTTTAGCTCTTGTTTGTCCTTGAATTGAGGGGTACTGACACTTGCCTCAGAGGGTTGTTGGGAAAATTACATGAGATAATGTTCATACAAGCCTGACACGGAGACTATCACACATTAGACCTACAAACATTTGATTTTTGCCTTTTCTTCCATTATTTATGTAGTGAAACCATTTCTGAACAATACCATTCACATTACTTGTCCCTTCTTGTTACACACCCACTTTTTTTGTTTGTTCATTCTTAGTATATGGAAGAAGTCTGGGTCTGTTGAAATTTTTTTCCTAAGGAAAACATCTGGCCCCAGTCTAAACATCACTTCCCACAAATGGGCTGGTCGCAAACATTCTTACAGAGGTTGCACCAGGCTTCATTCCCCCAACAGCTGCCCTCTGACATTCCTGCAGCTCTGCCAGCATGAAGTTACCAGGTGTTCCTCCTCAGAGTCCTTGTCGTGCCATCTGTCACACATGGGGCATGCCATAGGACCAGCAGGGAAGCTCAGGCCATGACCTGCTCCGCACCTCTAAGGTGGAAGGGTGCCAGGAGGACCGTTACAGCAATGGTCTAGCTTCTTGAGAGCTGAGGATGTCTACACAATCAAAATCTTTGTATCATGTGGGCATGTGTTTGTGATACACATACAAGAAAAACAGAGACTTAAAGAATGATACTTGGGCTTTGGCCAAAGGTGGGCCCCCATGCCAGTCTTGAAAGAGTGAAAAAACCATGATTGGACCGAATTCAATTCCCCATTCACCACACTTTACTGTCTTGTCTGGCCAAGTCATTTACTTTCTCTAAATTTCATCTTTCTGAGGGTTATAATAACAAACAAATGCCCTACCTATTTTGTGACCATAAAATGAGAAGACATCTGTAAAAGTGGTTTTCTATTTTGCAAAGCCCTTCCAAAACACAAGGTATTATTATTATTATTACTATTATTATTATTATTATTACTATCAGACATTGTGTGGGGATGCCTCATCTTCCTGTCACCTCATCTGGTCTGCATGGCTCAAATCTACACCACTGCAAGTCTCCAAATCAGTCTCTGCCCAGCCTGGCTCATGAACTACCGTACCATTCTGCTCTACTAAACACATGTATTATGGAACACTTCAAGCCTGGAGACAAACAGAGGGAACCATACTACAAAACATGAGTTCCCACTGCCCAGATTTAACATAACCAGTGCAGGTGAAAGGCTGTCTCCTGGGCCCATTCCCCACTCTGCTCCACCAGCCATAACCACTATCCTTGGTTTGCTGTTATCAATGCCATGTGTGTATATACTCCTACTAATATTTGTAGACCCATAAATAATTAATTGTTTTGTATGTTTTAAATTTTATATAATCCTATCTAATAATAGAGAAACATGGTAATTAACCGTAACTTCGCTACCCTTCCTATTGGCTAATCAACAGGATATGCAAATTAACTGCCAACAAAGATGGTGGTTGGCAGCCATGCAGCTGAAGTGAGCAGGAGGCTTGCTTGCTCCAGTGATGGAGGAAGCCAAGGTTCCCCGCCTGCTGCGCTCAGCTCTGAGCTCCGAGCTCCAGATGCAACAATGCTGCAATTATAGAAGCTAAACAAACCCAGATACCTGCTTTCAGCCGGCAACGGCCTCAGAGCTGGAGCGGGTTCTCAGCTCCAGTGACAGCTATAGAAGGTAAATAAATCCCAGAATAAAACAAAAAGAAAAAAAAAGAGGCTGTGAGCTTCAGTCGCCCACCAGTCTGAAAACAGCCCTTAGCCCCTCCTCCAGGCTGGCCAGGCACCCCAGTGGGGACCCCCACCCTGAAGGGGGTGTGACTAGCTGCAAACAGCCATCAGCCCATCATCCAGGTTGGCCAGACACCCGAGGGGGACCCCCAACCCTGATTCGGATCACCCTTCAGGGCAAACCAGCCGGTCCCCACCCGCGCACCAATGCAGGAGCTGTCTCCTGGTGGTCAGTGTGCTCCCACAGTGGGTAGCTCTGCTCAGCCACAAGCCAGGCTGATGGCTGCCAGTACAGCAGTAGTGGTGGGAGCTTCTCCTGCCTCCTTAGCAGCGCTAAGGATGTCTGACTGCAGTTTGGGCCTGCTCCCCGCTGGCAAATGGACATCTCCCGAGGGCTGCCGGGCTGCCAGAGGGATGTCTGATTGCCATCTTCGGCCCAATTTCCTGGGGAGCAGGCCTAAGCCAGCAAGTGGTCAGCCCTGAGGGGTCCCAGACTCCGAGAGGGCACAGGCTGGGCTGAAGGACCCCCCCTACCCCGGAGTGCACAAATTTTTGTGCACCAGGCCTCTAGTACCTTTATAATTCAGAAACAATTTTTTCTTTCATCTTTGTTTTTTGTCCATGGTGATTCATGTGACTTTAGTTTCTTTTGTGAACTGCTAGTCGGGACTTCATTACATGCATAGCCCACAGCTTACTTCTCTATTCTCTGGATGAACATCGAGGGTGTTCCCAATTGCTGGTGATTATGGGCAGTGCACTCGTTCCTGTGTACACATATGCAAGACTTTCTCTGGGCAGCATTTTCAAACCTTTTGACAGCAACCCAGAGTAAGAAATATATTTTATATCACAATATACTGTGTACCATACAAAATACAAAACACAGTATACAAAACACAAAATATGTACACACACAAAGTGGAACTGTTTCAAGAACTAATACTAATGATCCTTATTGAATCCTCTGTCCTTTAATATATTCCATCCCATTCTATTCTATAGTTTAACTGCTGTTCGCAACCAATAAATTGATTTTATGATCTATTAATGGGCCTAGGGCATATAGTCAGGCATGGAATTGCTGAGTGGATGAGAGGTTATGTGAACCACCAACTCCCCACATAAACACTGCTATTTTAAAATACCCTCCAGCTAAAAAGCACAATTCCCTAACATCTAACACCCGACAGCAAACTCCTCTGTCTCTCAGACAGGTCATTACCCCTTTGACAGGCATCCCGCTCCTGCTCCCACAACACACGTTGCATGTTCCTGCCTTTGCTCAACTTGTCCCCTAGCCTGCCCCTCCTTTTCCCCTCTGCATACCTGTGTCCAGCACCCATCAAGCATCCCCAACTACCTGAGCCCCACACTGCCCTTGAACTTAAGCTGCATTAAAAAACACCACTCTATATTTCTTCCTTGATCTTCATCTGTTTTCTGTGTTTCATTTGGTCTTCCCAAGGATAAGATTCTTGTTTGGAGGTTCTAGCAGGGGAGCGCAGCTACTCGTATACCCTTGACCGAAGATCAGTCCTCTCCTGGGCGGGGGGGTCGTCCTCTTCGACCGAGCGCACAGCTTTGGGAGGGACGCACATGGATCAGTGAGGGAGGAGGGGGACATCCGCCTAGCCAGCCAGATCAGCCGAATCAACCCTGGCGATCAATGGGGTGACAGATGCCGCAGCCAGATCGCCCTCACATCCATCCCAAGGATAAGATTCTTGAGGGAGAGACATGCCACAGAGAAAGTTCTGGTCTTAGAGCCAGAGGGTCTCATTCTGAGTCACAAGTCCCAGCTCCAAGTCACTGGGTGTGTCATCTGGGGTTAATCTTTTAACCTCTTTGAGCTGCAGTTTCCTCACATAGGAAATGAAAAGGTGGTAGAGCTTCTCTTCTTTAGGAGAAACGGGGTCACAGCTGTGGACATGCTGTGCAAGCTGTAAAGCGGCAGAGAGGGCTTGTGTGCATTCTGCATCCCCGGGGGCCCCAGGGTAGGCCTAATGCTCGTCTTCGGGACGAGCAGTTTCCCTTCGGCTGCAAAAGGACAGTGCGGCAGGCAGAATTCTCAGATGATCCCCATGCTGGACAGCTGCCAGGACTGCCAATGCGATGGATTTTACTCCCATGATTAGGTAATGTCAAGTGGTACGGATGACTTTGAGACAGGGCGATTACCTGGGTGGCCAATCTAACCACTGAGACTTTTAAAGGCTTGGAGTTTTCCCTGGCTGGTTACAAGAAGGATTTGTCACACTGTTTCTGTTTTGAAGATGAAGAGGTCACATGGCAAGAAATGGGTGGCCTCCAAGAGCTCAGAGCCAACAAGGAAATGGGACCTCAGAAATAAATTCTGCCAGCACCAGGGAAGGTCATCCTGAGCTCTGGACGAGGAGGACAGCCCCGGGGACACCTTGATTTCAGCCCAAGGAAACCCTGATCAGAAAACCTAGTAGTGCCCAGATTTCAGACCTACAGAAACGATGATGTAATACCTAATTAGGCTATTATCCACTGTATACTTAAGAATATACTAGAAAAAAAACACATGTATATGGTACTCAAAGTTTAATAATTCAACCTTTAACCCCTTCCCCGGCAGAAACGTGTATACATGTTTTCACAAAATGTTCTTTTTTCAGTCGTCGATGAGTATACTCGTCTAAAAACTTTACCTTCAAAAACCAGCTACATACGTACCATTCTAAATAATTTCATCTAGAAACTTTCTGAGGAAATACTATTCTTAACCACAAAAATGGGAAGAAAAAATAATTACAAACTGTTTTCATAACCAGCATCAAAAATACTATATAGAACCAAAATAAAAAAATTAGTCTGAAAAAGAAACGTTTTTAACAAAAAAATTATTGGGGAAGGGGTTAATTGACTTTACTGAATTTAATTATTAAATTAAAGCATGCTCAGGCAGATGTTGGTGCCAATTGCACCACTGCCCAGATGATCACCTGCAGGCCACCTGCAGCTCACAAGGTGCACCGATCCACACTGGGTTTCATAAATACCAAGTGAGTATCCTCCGAACTAAATCAGGGGCATGGAGTGAACGTTTAGTAAAGCCAAGGAGTTGTAAACCAGAGAAAGAATTTCACAACACTTTGCAGTTTACAAAGGATTTCTCCATCTTGTAAGCTCCTCCACTATTCCACATTTATTTTCACCTCTGTGAATCTGGAAATTGTCCTTCATCACCTTCCCCAGTGGCCTGTCCTACTTAGCAAGTGTAAAGTCCCAGAACATTAGTGACCTTAGCCAGCATGTTTAACATTTGAGAAGTCAAGGATTAGACAGGTGAATATCCTGCCTTCTGTCTATTTCCTTGCACCTCGTCTATCCCCAGAACATGCAAAACAGTGGTCTAGTCAATCAGCAAGTACTCCTCACCATTACTTATGTCCCGGTACTGATCTGGAAACTATGAGGAATTTAAATCAATATGTGAAACAAAGGGATTACGTTCTAGTCCAGAAAACAAGGCTTAAACAAGTAAAATAATTTTGAATGAGAGAATACTAAAGGTTTTTGTTAGGACAGTCCTGGGACATACTCTGAGGCATTTGTAGTTTGTGTTGAATAATTCATTATTTTCCAAAGAATACCATTAATTATAAAAAGAATTCTAGTTTTTAAAACTCCAACATAGGCTTTGTACATTATAAGGTTCATAAAAATAGATGAAACCAGGAAACTGAAAATATATTAGTCGTAAGGGTAAACAAAGTTGTTCTGGTTGAAAATAAAATCTGAATTTGAGGCCATTGGCATCCAAGGCAAAAAAAGATAATGTGTCAAGTTATCTCGTTACCTGAAAAGAGAAAAAACAGACCCACAGGTCATTAGAAAGGATCCCAAATTCCTTATGTGGACTTCTAAGGTCTACTGGGTACTGTGCGAGAAAGTGTCCTTAACAACAGATTTAAAATAAAACAAAGGCAGGAGTAGATTTTTAATTCATTGTATCATCTTTTGATCTCCATCAAGCTAAGAACATCACAGAGGCATGTAATTATTGAGGTCCAAGCATTCTAACTTTCTCAAAGGCTAGATCCAGAATTCCTAGACAGAGGGGAGGAAGGAGACTATGTCTTAGATTAATTTACCCAAAACCAACTTTTAAAAAGCATGGTTGAACTGCAGATGAAATAATATTTTCTGTTAAGGGCTTGGTCATACAAATGTATTAAGAAGGATTATACTAAATATTTCTGTATTGGTTCCCTCTTTCACTCAGCTATAAGTTTTCAGAATTGTGGGTTTTGTAGGCCAAAATTTTTTAATTCCCCAAAAGACTTTGAAGACTCTATAGATTTGTTCCCTTTTTATTGTCAACTAAGAACTTTTTTTAAACAAACAACAAAAAAATACATCTGTGTTGTTTTCAGTAGATAGTATATGTATCTACTCTATCATTGCATAAATAAAAGAGAATTTTAAAAAGTGAATATATTGCCCAGTCGGCGTGGTTCAGTGGTTGAGCGTTGATCTGTGAAGAGCTCACAGTTTGATTTCCGGTCAGGGCATATACCCGAGTTGTGGGCTAGATCCCTAATGTGGGACATGCAGGAGGCAAGCGATTGGATCATCCTCTCTCATCATTGATGTTTCTATCTTTCTCTCTGAAATCAATAAAAATATATATTTTTTAAAAGAATAGATCTAGTTTCATGTAAGCTTCTCTATAATAGTCTTCATTTTCATATTTTGCTTATGGCCACTGAAAACTGCTTTTAGGAAGGTTTGTAAACCACGGAACTAGACTGTAAGCCTGGAGCTGACAGGGCCATATACAGTGATACCTCCCTCTCAACCTTTTTCATTCCATTGTCAAATATTTGTACATCCACTCCTATATAAAAGAGATATGTTTTATACTTTAGGGGGCTATTCATAAATGTACCACAGTCCTCCGCAGAGTCCATACACCTACAGCTAGCTCCACCTTAGCGATGGTAACAAGGGAGTGTCATCTAGTGGTAAGGAGGGTAATTTTATTTCTAAAATAAAAAATCTTTCTAGAAGATACAGTTTCCAGGTTTGAAGTTTGGTTCCATGTAGGACTTCCAATACAATTTATTAAATATAACCAAATAAACAAAAAGTACCCTAACTTTCAGTACATTTCTGAGTATTTAAAGATACTCTACTTGCTCATTCATTTAGTAATTTTATTTATCACCTACTATATTAAAAACTTACAGCTTATAAAAATATACAGTGCAATAAAAACAAAAATTAAGTAGAAAGGAGATCTGTTAAGGAAGAATAACATGAAGCCTAAAGTGAAGTCAGTACCAAAATATATGTCAAGAGGTCTTCCTATTTGTTAGCTGTGAATCACATATTCAGCTTGAAGCTTTCTAGTAGACAAGTTAAAGAGTGAAATCCATTAGTTGCATGAGTCACAGATCTGTAAGATTAAAAACCAGCCCAGCTCTAGAGAAGCCCTGGTAAACCTAGTACAGAGACAAGAGAGGAGTCCCTCCCGCCGTCTGCTAAAATGGACAAAATGTTCAACAACAAACTGGGAGCGAACAGAACAAGGAGCTGCAGAGTCCGCTTTCCTATAACTTCCATGTGTTTGGGCTGACGCATCACTACAGGCCCCTAGTGAAGCTGATTCTAATGAGGGCTTTAGTGTGATGGCCCAGGTATGCAGCTTCTGCCAGGCAGGCTGGGTCTGGAGCTATTCTAGGGTCTTGAGAGAAATGGATGATGTCAGCATCAGGCAGTCCTGGTGGCTGCACTGGCATCCAGGCCTGCACAGTGGCAATGTGACGCTGCAGCTCCCCCAGGGAGAGATGGAGTCGATCTCCTCACCCTCGAAGGCCTTGCATGTGTCTGCTCACCATCTTGGAATTATAACACTGTCACGTGAACAAGCCTGGGCTAGCCGGGCGGAGGATGTGTGGTCCATTCACCCTTGTCACCCTGGTGGATAGCCAACAACTGCCAGACATGCGTGTGACGCTCCCTCAGATCAGCCAGCCAAGGCCCACCACGCATGGCCCAGATGGGCAGAACCACCCCAGCTGACCTGTAGACTCGAGAATAATAATAAATGGCTATAGTTTTAAGCCTCTCTTTCCTGCCTTACCTTGCATCAATCATCATGTCCAGGTGATTTTCTCCTTAAAATCCTTGTGTCTAGCTGCACCTCTCCATCTGTTCTGTGCCCTTCAGTTCATCATCTCTCACCTGGGCACTACCACCTGAGGCTCAGAAGGGGGAAGGACCTGCCCAGGGCCGCACAGCAGAAGAGCACAGAGGTAGGATTAAAACTTTTTGACATCTGACACCCACTTCCCAGTCACCTCGGCTTACTTTCTTGGTGAAAGGAGATCCAGAAGCCAGTTTTTGAACCAGGTGGATGCAGGTGAGAGAGCCAGCTTCCCCTCCACACCCTCTCGGATGAGTACTTGGTGTTTCCAAACCACATTTCGCTCATCTGAGAAAGGGATGGTGGTGTCTACGAAGGTGGTTTGCAAAGTTCAAAATGAAAAAGCTCTTTGGTATCCAAGAACTTCATGAATGTATGTCTGCTATTGTGTTTGCATAAGGTAGGCGCTCATTGAAGGCTGAGTGCATACAGGAAAGGCTGCCTTACTGTTGAAGGCACAGGCTTGAACTAAGAGCAGTGGCTCACCATGAGACACTGCGACAGCAGGGTTGGTCTGTCAGCAAATTGTTGTAAGTGTTTCCCTCCACGTCCTGCGTGGTTCAGGGTTCGGGTCTGGAAGAGGAGCCACACACAAATGAAATAGAAAAGACACTAGATAATTTGGGAATATTGGAGGACCAGGCGGCAAGTCCAACTCAAGAGGAAGGACTTCCACTGTGCTCAGGCCTCACCAAGCTTTTTATAGTGAGCGGTAAACAAGGTAGTGGTTACCATAGTTACACAGTTCTTGTGAGTTTCACTTGTTTACACCATGATTATACTTCCTGCACTTCCTCAGCCCATTAGATTCTCAGATAAGATCTAAGGAGTGTTATACGGTCAAGCCTAATTATGCTAAGAGGACTGTGCCCTCTAAACTGGGAATTGTTTGTGACTTGGCCCACAGGTCAGTCCGAGGCTTAACCCTATATCAGCTTCCCACAGCAAATATTCACTGAGCGCCCAGCATATGCCAAGGTGCTGGGATAAAGAGAGCATTTGACCAGGTCTGTGCTCCTTTCCCAAGAATTCACCTCTTCAGTTATGTACCTGAACTGGAGTTCTTTCCGACCTCTCCAAAATTTCATTTTTAAAGGACTGAAAGTCCTCCTTCATTCAACAGACATTTGTTAGGCACCTTGCTTGTCCAGGTACTCCAGAAGGTGCTGGGAATAGGGTGATAATGAAAGGTAATCGAAGTGACACAGTATCAAGTTACTAAATGAAGTCACAAGTAATGAGACTGCAGGAAATCAGTCAGAACTCACACTGACATTTATTATAGGTCATAATCCTGCAGAAGCAGTAGGTTCATAAGCTACCCGTAAGCAATGTAGGGATGTGAATGGAGAACACTGTAGAGGGGAAATTAGATGATCTATTCCCTAGAAAGTAACTCATGTATATACTAGTAGAGGATTTGAGGAAATATTTTTACATGAAAACAGTATGGTGCTTAATCCACAGGTGCTTTTTTTTTTTTTTTTTTTTTTTTTGAGGGAAGAAGGGATTCATTGAATAGACCCAAAGCATATACTAGTAATTCACAAAGCACAGATTAGAGTTTTGAAAGGAATAGAAACATTCCATTGGCCAATTGGTTCCTAAAGTCAAACACCTTTCCAAAAGCTACATTCTAGTTTTTGTTCAGGGCTACACACTGATCCTTGGCTGTAAAATCAGTAAACCTCATCATGTCCCTTCCTAAATGCCTTTCTAATAGGACCCCTCCCTTCTATTCTCACCGCCACTGCCCTCAGCATCCTTCCCTGAGTCTTGTAACAGCCTCTTTCAGATGCAACAAACCCTGAGCACCTAGTGTCCAGGAGGCTGGGAGTCCTCACCTACTGACTCTTCCCAGAAACCCTCAAGTCTGTTGTCCCCCCTGCAGGTGCCACAGTGAGTGTTCTCGAAGGGCATGTCTGCTGAGCTCAGGCCTCTGTGTGTAAGGCGTAGGGGCTTCACCAGGCCTCTGGGATGAAGTTCCTCTCCTTGGGGTGCATCAGAGGCCTCTCAGGAGGTGTTCCCTGCACACCTACCTGTTCAGCTCAACTCCTGTTATACCCTTGAGGCATCCTAAACTCGGCCAGAACAAAGCCCTGGCATGAACCCAAGGCTGCCAAGCTCCCTCTCCTGGCATTGTTTGCCTTTCCTGGAATGCCCCCTCCCCCCTCCTTCCTCCACGTCACTTTCTCCTTCAAGAAGCAGCTCAAGAGTCAGCTACTCTTCAGGAGCTTTCTCCCCACGCCCACACCAAGGCCACTTTTCAGATTTGGTCAACAACAAAACATACATAACTCATAGATTATATTAAATATGACTTGGTATTAGATGACTCAGCAGCTCTTTCAGACTCTGCTGTGCTATGAGCAGATAGCTCCTAATATTAAGTGTCACAGTAGACAGGATATACGCCCTGGGCCAGCGCTCCACACCTCTCCCTGGGGGCAAGCAGCCTTTTCTCTCTTTATGCCCAGACCTAGCCCAGCGCCAGCCATGAGCTGCACACTCTGGCGTGGCTACCATGCTACAGCTACCACCTTAACGACGGGGTTGAAGGAAATGGGGAAAATAGCAACTGCCTGACCGGTGCAACTGCAGCCACGCAGCCACCACAACCAAGGCTGTGACAGCTGTTTGATGACACAGGAAAACTGCTCTCGTGTAACAGTTATTCACCCCCACCCCTACCCTGCAACTGAAAGTCACATAATTGGCCAGGAGTGAGGATGAATAATCACAGGCAAACAAGTTTTGTAAATCCAAAATATTAATAGTAGTAAGTTTGCTACGCTGGGATTTTATTTTCTTTGTTATGTTATTCTAAATATCTCTCTGCAATCTCTTTGGAAGGGAGTCTGCCTCTCTCAAAAATGAACATTAACTATTTTCATAATAAAAGACAATTTAAAGTAATATATTTTTATTGATTTCAGAGAGGAAGGGAGAGGGAGAGATATCAATTATGATTGGCTGCCTCCTGCATGCCCCCCACTGGGGATAGAGCCCGAAATCCTGGCACGTGCCCTTGACTGGAATCGAACCCGGCACCCTACAGTCCGCAGGCCAACACTCTATCCACTGAACCAAACCAGCTGGGGCTAAAAGACAATTTTAGGAGGGCAGTTTCGGCTTGGCAAATGAAAAACTGTCTTCAGAGATGCTGGAAGAAAAAAAAACACAATCACAGAGAAATTGCCAAGGCTGTTCTGGCCTGCCCTGGTCCTGAGGGAGGGCTGCACAGAGGTGCAGAATCGCAGTGTAGAGCTCACCAACACCTTGAAAAGCTTGTCCCAGGCTAAAGCTGAAATCTCCTACCTATCCCAAAGCAACCTTTACTACTAAATTAGAGGGGGTTCCAGTCTCACTCCTACTCTATCCCCTCATGGCTCAGATGAGAATACTGTCCACAGTAGGTACTTAAAATGCATTCCAGGGGCTAAATGCAGGCATTTTTAGCGAAGCACACCAGACATCTGGGGAGTTGGTGAGGCAAACTTGCCTTAATGCAATGGGAACATGGAAATCACATTTTGAAATATAAGCTCAGGGATCTCTCTCTCGCTCTCTTTTTTCCCATTAAATAAGGAATTTTGGGGGATTTGCTAAACATTTTGGTTTTATTCGACACAGAAACTTTTAAGCAAAGGGATACCAGGAACAAACCTGAAAACTAAAGCTCAGGACAGGGTTTATTTACTTGGGCTCAGAAAACTAAGATGCAACATCCTGCCCCCACCCCCTCACTGGGAGACCCACAGAGACATGGCCAACCTGTAAGAATACACAGCGTGGACATGGGATCTCTGGGCTCAGAAGAGGCTTAACAATGAAAGAAAGAAAGTGAGTTGTTCACCAGGTCTGGGTCCAACTTCAGGCACTTCCTACTGTGACTCTTCCTCAGAAGATCTATGCAGGGCAAAGTATCGATCAGTAACAATAAAAACCTATCTGCTAATGCCTGGGAAACACCCTGTGGGGTACCTGGTGCTCAGTGGAATTCTGGCTTTTCTCAGACTGCACGATGCAATCTGAAAGCCTGGGCCCCAGCAGGCTGGGCCAAGGGTGAAGGTTAAATGGCCCACAGAGGTGTGGCCAGCCTGTACACAGAGCAACCACTAATGCGAAAATGAGTAGGAACGCCCTGGAGTATAGTCTGGGAAGCTGCCTGGAGCCACAGAACCCAGAGATGAACAGGCTGTCCCAGCTGGAATGAATCTTCCCTCACCAGTCATCCTCTTCCTTATTCCCCAATGAAGACACTGCAGCTCCCAGAAGAGGGGCCTGCCCATCACCACATAGTTAGTGGTGGGCCTAGGAGCAGACACCTCCCATGAACTCAGCTTAAGATTCTAGAGCCCAAAATCTCAAGATTCTAAGATTCTAAATATCCACATTTCCATCACCATATCCCCCTCCCCACAATCATGAAGTAATAAAAAGGTTTTTTCTGAAAAATCTGGATTTATATATTGGGTTCACCAATTATCTATCTCTCTATATAAAAAGCCAGTGACTGTAATGGCCATAACGACTATAATGACCAGTCACTATGACACCCACTATGGCCAGTGAACCACCCGATCAGGGGGTGGGGCCAGCCAACCTCTCAGCCCGTCCCCCCTGCCAACCTGCCCTGATGGGACTCTCCCAACCAAACTCCCTTTCCCGCCCTCCCAGGAAGGAAGCAGGCATGGGCACCCTCCCACCCCAATAGGGGGCGGGGCTGGGTGGCCAACCACCCATGGCCCCTCCCCCAGTCTGCTGGCCCCTGATCAGCACCCCCAACCCCATTTGGGGGTGGGGCAGGCTAGCCCACCACTCACAACCCCTCCCCATGGCCGGCCCCACCCCCAATCGGCACTCCAACCCAAATCGGGGGTGGGGCCCACCAGCCAATCCCCATGGCCCCGATTGGGGCTGGGCTGGCTGGACGCCACCCATGCATGAATTCGTGAACTGGACCTCTAGTCCTATCTAATAAAAGACAAAAAGGGTAATTGACTGTACCTTTGCTATGCTTCCCATTGGCTAATCAGGGCGATATGAAAATTAACCGCCAACGAAGATGGCAGTTAATTTGCATACATAGGCTCCAAGTGGTGGAGCGAAGCCAAACAGCCCCGAAGCCAGCCGAGCAGCGAGGCCTCACAGCCCCTGGATCAGCGGAGCCGCGAAGCCTGACAGCTGCGGGGGGCAGGGGGGAGGCTCTGGCCGGAGCCCAGCCAGAGCGAAGGCCTGGGTCCCGGGGGGCAGAGGAAAACTGGTGCCAGCAGCCAAGGGAAGGGAAGGCCTATTGCACGAATCTCTTCGTGCAACAGGCCTCTAGTATATATATAAAAGGCTAAGCGACTGGCTGACTGGCTGACCGGCCGGGAGGGATGATGTGCAGTGATCACCAGGGGGCAGATGCTCACAACAGGAGCTACTGAGCAACAGCAACTTTGCAGAGTGCCTTCTCACTCTCCAGGACCCCTCAGGGGATGTCAGACTGCCGGTTTTGGCCTGATCCCTGCAGGCCAGGCCAAGAGACCCCCACCTGCTCGAGGGACCCCACTCACTCCACAGACACCCTTCAAGCCCCAGCACCGCCCCACCATCCACCTTCTAATTAATTTCCTTTTAATGTGCATGGATCTATGCACCAGGCCTCTAGTTAGCTATATAACCTTGCTTTCTTCATGGAAAAACAATGTCTTCCTGGCCAATACCTCACAGGGTTATTGTGAGTAACAAAGGACTAATGTAAGCAGCTGTATCTGCTACATGGTGTTCCTGTGCCATGATTACATGGGCTGGGATAGGGCTTGGCATATAAGAAGTGCTCTACTGGTGCTAGACAGTATATATTTATCTTCATTTAGTGGCACTGACTTCTTGAGTCAAAGAACTAATATCATTTATCCTCTTTGTATATGTTCCTCCAAAGTACTTAGTTCAATACTACACCCAAATAAATAAGCTTTTTTTAAAACCTATGAATCATATATTTGATTGTATTCTCTTATTTTCTCTGGCTGCTATGAAGCTCTGAGTAGATTTTCTGACCCATACTCAGTAGGACTTTCCTATCTTATTTTTCATATCTCAAGTTTTCGCTTTGCTCCATTTTTTCTCCCTTACTTGTTATCTTCTACATTACATTCACTATTTTTTAGAATGAAGGCATCTATATATATAAAAGCCTAAATGACTAAAAGCCTAAAGGACTATAAACCTTTTTTTAGTATTTCCTAATTTTTGTCCTGTTCTCATGGATGCTTCCCTCATTCTCTCTCATTCATCTCACCTTATATTCTGTTATAATTTGACAATAACTCCTTGTAGCTTTACACAATTTCTCTGGCCTGAGACATCCTCCATGAGGCTTGAGAGATCAAATAGCTTTATACACGGAGCATCTGCTATGCAACAAACACTTTATGGAAATTACCTCCTTAATCTTCACTAAAACTCTATGATGTTGACACAATCCTCCCCATTTTAAAGATGAAGAGAATGATGCTTAGAGAAGTCACTTAGCCTGCCCAAGTAAGGATGTGCTGATTGGAGATCCAAGCTCAGACCTGTGTGTCTCAAAACCGTGGGTCTTCTCCCCTCTACTTATGACATTACAGGAGTTCGTGATATGCATCTGTACTTTAGTGGTCACTCTGAGATTAAGAAAAGAGTAAGTTGAAACATATTTAAGAAGTCATTTAGTTTTAGTGACTTCCAGTAGACCTAAGACATATGAAAACATATCCACAGAAGAAAGGAATGATATAATGATATGGAAGAATGCACACATATTATATACATCTATATCTATACTAATAAAAGGGTAATATGCTAATTAGACCAGACATCTTCCGGACAACCTTCCGGACGTCCTTCCAGATAAAGCCACGGAGTGGATAGGAGACAGTGGTCCCAGATTGTGAGAGGGATGTCCGACTGCCGGTTTAGGCCTAAACCGGCAGTTGGACATCCCTTGAGGGGTCCTGGATTGGAGAGAGTGCAGGCCGGACTGAGGGACACTTCCCCCACCCGCCCCATGCATGAATTTCGTGCACTGGGCCTCTAGTTTATAATAAAATGTAAAGTATATCTTTACAAGCTTCCATGGGACATTTACAGAAAGTGGTATATTTGGCCACAAAGAAAGCCTCCATCCTTTTCCTAGGCTGAAATTGTACTGTGTACAATATGTCCCCCAGCCATCTTGCTTGCATTATCTCTTACTACATGTACATGTTCTGGCCAAAAGAGAGAAAAAGTATCATTTACCGTTGTCTAAATATGCCCTTACCTTCCCAACTGAATATCTTTCTTTATTCATATGGTTTCTGAGACTTGGAATGGCTTCCTTCACTATCCATCTTTAATCCTATCTTAAATGTTCTTTCCTCCATACGGGTGTTCCTGATCCTCACAATAGAGAGTGATGAATTTATCAAGGTAATTCATGTCTTATCTTTACTTAACCCATTGTTAGTGCCCACCTTTAGAGCACAAATGAAGGGTCTCACCTCCATGAATCCCACGACACTTAGCACAAACCTTATACACAAAATAGCACTCAACACACAATTGTTGAATTTAATTAAGAGTTGCTTATTTTGGTGCAATGTAGAAATAGGAAAAAAAATCATAGGTGGGGAGATTTCAGTATATTGTACTACAAACCACTTGGTCTTTTACATCAATTACTCATTCTGTCCCTTAAATATGCCTGTGTTGAAATTTTAGCATTTTTTTTGTCAGTTCATATTAACTTTCTAAGCTAACGTAAATACATTTATAAATATTCTGAGTCAGCAAATAAGGTTTTTTTCAAGGAAAATATCCAATAGTTTCTTGGCAAGTAATTCTTCTTAAAAAGTGGCAAATGAAATTTTGTTTGAGCCTCTCACAATATGCCAACCACACTTCTCTCTAATGTAGCTGAGCTGCTTTATAACATTAGTTACACATGAATATCTTGTATACATATACAAGTTACAGTGTAACAATAATTCAGGGAAATGTCAAATAACACACACCAATAGCACTACATACATACCTATTATAGCATCAAAAATTAACTTGTCTGACAATGCCAAATATTGATAAGGAGACAGGTCATTGAGAACTCCTATGTACTGCTAGTGGAGGCAAAAACTAATACAGCCACTTTAGAAATAAATTTGACATTACCTTGTAGAGTTAAACACATACTCTATGACCCAGTAACTCAATTCCTAAGTATAAACCCTAAAGCAGCGGTTCTCAACCTGTGGGTCGCAAACAATGAAAATACATCCTGCATATCAGATATTTACATTACGGTTCATAACAGTAGCAAAATTACAGTTATGAAGTAGCAACGAAAATAATTTTATGGTTGGGGTCACCACAACATGAGGAACTGTATTAAAGGGTCGCGGCATTAGGAAGGTTAAGAACCACTGCTTGAAAGGAATCTTTACACACATACTAGTATATGAAGAGATATGTTCCAAAATGTTCATAGCAGCATTGTTTAAAATAGAAATAAAAGAGCCCTGGAAAGAACTCAATTATCAACAGGAAAAAAGATGGCATGTTACATAGAAGAATAAAATACTATGTAGCAGTGAAAATGAGTGATCCATAACTACATGCATCATCAGGCATAATTCAAAAATCTAATGAATACTGTATTTCTAGAGCACAAAACCAAACACTTCATTCATTCATTCACTTATTTATTTATTTTTTGGGAGAGACAGAGAGACAGAGAAAGAGAGAGAGAAAGAAACATCGACTTGTTCCATTTATTTATGCATTCATTGGTTGATTCTTGTATGTGCTCTGAATGAGGATTAAACCAACAAAGTTGGCTGATCAGGATGATGTTCTAACCAACTAAGCCAACTGGCCAGGGCTACGTTATTTACAGATACATATATATGTGAAAAATTATTAAAACAAAAAGCAAGGAAATGACAACCGTAAAATTCAGGATGATGGTTTTCTTTGGGGGAGAGAAGTGAGGGGGATGTACCTGGAGAATGGCATACAGTATTGGGAATGCTTTATTTCTTTATTTAGGTGATGAGTTCATAGGTGTTTGTTTTATTATTCTGCTTCATAACTTGCTTATATGTTACGTTTATTTTCATATATATATATATACATATATATATGAAATATTACACATTTTTTAGAAATAAAAGAAAAGATAGTCTAAGACCATCCCTCCACAAAAGGGCTGGTTTTTTGACCGAGTTCAACAAACCTTCAAGAAATGGCTAATTCCTCTGTTTTTTACACTGTTTCAAAGCACACTAAAAGATGAGAAACTTCTGAATTTATTTTACAAAGCTAGCAAAATCCTAGAGTAGTACACAATAAAACAGAGCCACGAACCAACAGTACTTATAAAAAAAAGGACAAAATTCAAAGTAAATATTCACAAATCAAATATAATAGCAGATTTGATAAGTAAATCACCATGATTAAGATAGTTCTGAGAATGCAAAGACAGTCCAACATTAAGAAATCTGTTAATATAATTCACTATATAATTAGGTTAAAGGAGAAAACCATATGACATTTTGATGAAGTCAAACAATAAATGTTTGGTAAAATTCAACAATCATTCCTGGTAAAAACTTAGACGGGAACTTATAATTAGATAAAATTTATCTACTTAAAACATCTTGCAAGCATTACACATAGTGATGAAATATTAAAAGTTTTCTCATTTAAACTTGGAAAAAGACAAGAGTGTTCACATGCACTGCTACAGTTCAACACTGAACACTTCATGTCCTAGCAGTGACAAGACAAGAGGCAGAAACAAGAGGCACCAGCTATCAGAAAAGAAGCAAAACACATCTAGCCATATGACTTGAGGCATTTTTATTCTTTTAAATTATGAAAGTTGCAAGTCATAGGCATTATTTGCAAGTTGTAGGCATAATACACACATACTCGCATAGATATACACATATGCACATACCCTTATGCTTAAAAATGTGTAGAAGGACAAATGCTAAATTGCTAACAATGGTTTCATTTGAGGCAGGAAGGAGTGAGGAAGTGAAGGTAAAGAAACCTCTACCTTCTTATTCCCTGTGTTCCTTTATTGCTTGATTTGTTTTTACAACAATAGCTTTCATAATTAAAAAAATAAAAAATGTCAAAAGTCATATGGCTAGACGTGGTTGACCCAAGGCTCAAACTCGGGTCTTGCTTTATCAAGTTAGTTCCACAGAGTTGTTTTTTTATGTTACACAGAGAGTGAAGAAAAGGGGAGTCACTGAGAGCTGTGCAAGAGGAATCAGTCATTACAGGCATTCCATTGGCCCTGCTCTATTTGCTACCAGTAACACTCCAGGGACTAATAAGGATGGCTAGCTTTTTACACAGGCTATCGCTGCTTACAAAGCAACTCTACGTTCATTATTGAATCCTTTAAAATAATTTCAAAAATCTATGACCAAGAAAATGGCCCACAGTGATCATCTAAAGGACATGACATAAAAAGATAATCTTGAGAATGTAGGCATGGAATTTCTAGAAGCTTTAAAGGCACAGAGAAAAACTCCAACCCTTGGGATCCAGGTGACTGAAAACCTCCTGCCACATCTCCTCACAAGGCCGTAATCTGAACTAAGCATTGTTTCCAGAATATGCTGTGTTCTTATTTATGGGGCTCTATCGACCTTCTCCGTCTGCCTGGAATGTCCTCCCGCCACTACTCTTTTCCACTTAAAATGCCTACCCATTCGTGCAGAAAAGAGTTAACAAACTCAGCAGATCTGACTGTTCTTGAAAAAGACCCACTTACGAGGTTGGCCATTGGCTGACCTCTAGGAACTTGGATTGGGGGTGGGGGGCGGCGTTCCCGCCATTCCCAGAACTGACAAGAGTAGCTCACTGTGCCCACACTGGACAGACAATGCAATTTATACTGAACTCCTGCTTCCCTTCTGGGAGTCCATAATGTTGGTACATGGCAGGCAGAGGGTGCCTTTGCGGCCAGCACCCAATAAAAACCCGGGGCGCTGCCCTGGCTGGTTTGGTTTGGTGGGTAGAGCATTGGCCTGTGGACTGAAGGGTCCCGGGTTCGATTCCAGTCAAGGGCACATGCCTGGGTTGCGGGCTCGATTCCCAGTGGGGGGCGTGCAGGAGACAGCCAATCAATAATTCTCTCTCATCATTGATGTTTCTCTCTCTGTCCCTCTCCCTTCCTCTCTGAAATAAATATTAAAAAATAAACAAAACAAAACTGGGTAATTAAAAAAAAACAACACAAAAAACCCTAGGCCCTGAGTCTCTAACAAGCTTCCCTGGTTGGCGACATTCTGCGTGCTGTCACACTGTCGCCAGGGAATCAAGTGTGTCCTGTGTGCCTCCACTGGGAGAAGCACCTTGGAAGCTGGTGCCGGGCTTCCCCCGCTCCGCCCCATGCACCTTTCTTTCCTCCGTTCACTCCGTTTGTTGCTGGGATAGCTGAGAGCTGCGGGTGCAGTCAGTGGGTTATCAAATCACTGACCTTAAACACACAACCCTCAAGTTTCAGTTCAATAGGACATGGTTTGCAGAATCTTTTTCACTTTCTGAGGCAGATTTTGTTGCTTCTTTGCATCTGATCTTGCAGTTAAAGAGACTTTCTTATTGCATGACCACTGTTTGCATGTGCTCCTTTTAAAGTATAAGCTCGTCAAATACAAAGACCTTACCTTTTCCCCTTGCTTTTTGCAGCACCCAGATGGCACACCACGGTAGCATCTGCAACAGCAATTGCAGTACTAGCCAATAAGGGCTGTCTGCTGTGCCACAGCAAGGTCAGAGCTCTACACGTTACCACATTTATTCCTTTCAACCACCCCTTACAGTAGCTGCCATTCTCCTCATTATAAAGATGGGGACAAACCCAGAGGGGTTACAAGTAGGTGGTAACTGAGTGAATTAGTCACCTAAACAACATCATTTTAGTCCTTAGGAATGACTTCCCTGAGCTGCACTTCAGTGTTCTGGCTACTAACTCATGTGCACCCCACTTAAGCACGTGCTCTAAGCTTTTGATGAGGATGGTACCTACTAGAGCGAAATGTAAGTCTCTCACCTGCCCTTCACCACAGCCACCCCCTCCCCATTCCTTGTATATCCTTCCAGAGAGAGGACAAATATGTTAACTCATTTTACACAACAGTTGCATTTTATACACATTGTTCTGCAACTTGCTTTTCTTATCTAACAACATATTCTGGTGGTCATTTCATATCAGCACATATAGAGCAACTTCATTCTTTTGACCATCTGCACATTGTTCCCAAGGGACATTAGAGTAGCTGCAACAACCTAATTATGAAAAAATGGCTCACAGAACATTTTGCACAACCAAAGTGGATCTATGATAATGTATTAGAAATGGAAAAAGCAGGGTCAAAGAGATGCTTATTATTTATTTATTGCTTTTTTAAAGGGTATAATATCTAATCCCCAAACATGGTCATCACCACAAAAGAAACACCATACTCATTAGCAGCTAAGATTTTAAAAAATTTTTATAGGTTTTGCCAAATTGCTTCATCAAAACTAAAATAAACATCTTTTTGATTTGCTTCTAGGTACCTATCTCACCACAATACATGGAATCCTACAGGTTTCTAGCTGCCTCTCCCTCCCTAAAGTTTAGGAAAGAAAATACCCCCTCCCAAATTTGCTGCATCCGACAAAGAAGCTGGAGCCTGCCATGCTTCCCACACTGACGAACACACCAAAAATCCGCTGACCTTTCAGTCCTTTACATTCTTTTGGGGGAGGCGTGCAGTTGGTACAGTGAACACCACTGCTGTCCTAATGTTGACTAGGGCAAGGCTTACAGTGTCCTCCGTGTTCTGCAACCACAAGGGAACGAAGGAATAGTTCTTTGTGTTTATCCTGAAACCCAGGCGCTGACACCATGCCAGGGTGTTCTGTCCTTGGATGCCAGTCGTTAGTGCCAACAGTGCCAGCAACAGGGTGCCAAACGAGGCTTGCTTTGAATGACACTCTCTCCTCCCGCCACTGCCAGCCCCTGCGTATCGGGCAGGACCTCACACCCTAGAAAACGGACCGAGTCTGCTGAGTGGCTTCCAGCCCCAGGCTGAGAGCACAGCCGGCCACGCACCGCTGGGTGCAGGCTTTCCCCTCCTCTCTTCCTTTCCCTCGTGTGTCTTTATGAACATCCAAAGGGAAGATAATTAAAACCTGCAAGAAAACCAGCTGGCAGAGAAAAAGGAAATCTTGGTGACTTGAGGGCGACGCCACATGTTGTGGGTGAGTTTCATAAGGAACACGGCAATAAAAAGCAGCCTCTTACAAATAAATGCCACATTCTTCAAAGACCCATATAAACGACATTCTTTTAAAGAGGGAGGAGGTGCTATTCATGTTCCTCCCCCATCATTTTATTTCCAACAAGGGGAAGGAGTCCCGCTAACTACCATTTCCCAGGAGCACGGCGGTTATGGAGCCACAGCGTTGCCGTGTGCGCGCTGCACCACACACACAGGGAAGAGAAACGAGGAGGGAAGGAGGGAAAGGCGCACCAGGGTCCTGATTTAGCACCACAGAGTAGAACAAAGGGGCAGAAGGGCAGCATCTCATCACTTATGATTGGGTTTCTGGCTACTAGGTGCACACACGCTGTAACTCTGCCTTCCTCTCCCGAGTGCTGAGCGCCGTCTGAACAGCATCAAGGTTTGGATGAGCCTGTGCAATCCCCTTTCATTTTTCATCTGCTTTGCTGATTGTAACGTGAAACAGCCGCTCTCACCTCCCTGCATGTGACACAAGGCTGGAGGCACACACATTCCAGAGTGGCCTTCCCCAGAAGCCAGCTGTGTGCAGGTAACTGAAGCCTGCCCTTGGCCCTGCTGTTAATAAGAGTAATTGGCACGCAACTGAGTGATTTGCTCTTTTCGGGTCTCCCCTGACCACATGCACATGCAGCGGTGATAGAAATACTTTCCATATGAGCTCTCCTCTCACATGCCGAAGCGCTCGAGGCTGTTAGGCTGGCCCATTTGTCATTCACTCTGCACAGTGAAAAATCAATGGGGAAGTTGTGAACTTCAACTACAACTAGAGGGCAATGGTTTGCTTTCAGCCTCCAGCATCACTAACCCATTCAGTTCCTTCAGTTCCCATTCAGTCCTGGGCCTGTGGGGGCTCCCTACCCCCGCAGGCCCAGAACGTATCCACAGAGCAAAAGACAGGGGTAACTAATAGGCTAAAAGCCTAGAACAAGTGACCCTTTTCTGCACGCCGTGAGCCACAGATCTATTTGAACAGAGTAACAGGCCTGCTCAAACCGCAGCAGCCTTGAAGCCTGGGTGGGGGAGCTCTCTCCCTCCCTCCCTTCAGAAGAGGGGAAGTACTTACATTCAGCTTGCAGAGTCTGCTCCCTCCTGACAATGCCAACAAAAGACAAGCTGCAAAGTGGCCCCATGGCCTTTTCAGGAGACACACTTTCACTTGGCTTTTCAAAGAGCAAAATGGGAAGGCTGTCCTTTCATTACTCAGGCCTCTGACTTTTCATCAACATAAGGAGTATAAGAAGTGGATGAGGTAAATTTGTTGCAGGCAAGGGTGGATACATCTACGTGCTTCCCTCTCTGGCCCATAGGTCATCCCTTCCAATTTCTGCCTGCATCAAAAACTAGCACCTACAGGCATCTATGATGTTCATAACTATAGGCAGCAAACATATAAGCTGAACCAATATGAACAAATCATCCTCACGGGCCTTCAATACCCGTCCTTCTACGGTAGATCTGGACACACTCCTTGCCCTGAGATGTGTCATAGTCCTTCTTCAAACGTGTGACAGAAAGTTAAGCACAGATTTTTCCAAGCGCACCAAAGCATACGAGGAGAAAAAGTACTGCAACAGCGGCAAAGGAAAGCAATTTCTCTGGCATGCACAGCAGTGCCCTGGGAGGGAACCTGACCCGCACGTTTTCTTCCATCTGCAGCGGCAGGAGAAGCGTGCACCTCCAGGCCTCTGTCATCAAGGCCATGCCAACTCCCCGGGGTGGCAACTGTACCACCTCAGAATGAGATTTTAGAAATGATGAGGCTCTTCAAGAAGAAAGCAAGTCTGCCTATAAGAAATGGCAGGAAAGCCTACGACAGCAGTAGAAAGCATTACTCTGCATACCATAAACGCCCATTCCCTGATTCCTGTTGATAGATAGAAAAGGAAATATAATGCTGACAAAAATACAACTTCTGACAAGATATTTTATTTGGCTTACCTCTCCCCCAGGTCTTGCTAACACTGCTGTTTGAACGTGGAGCAATGTTAATATCAGGAAGCTGACAAACATTATTACCCGAAGTTAGAACTACCTAGAGGAGAGCTCCGTCTGCCAAGTGCTAACAGCTAGCAGATGCACTTGTGTCCCGGGTTCCAGCCCTGGAGTTCCGCTAGGCACCGCACTGTTCCCTCTGCTCTCCCTCACCGTACTACCCGGAGCTCCCAGCTCAGCCTCTGCTTGGGAGAAAACTGGTAAGCTGATCTCTTCATGTAATAACTTCTCCCGGCTGGGGGAGGGGACAGGGCCAGCTGGGAGCTGGGGGGCTGCCTTTAACAGAAAGCAGAAAGGGGAGGGACAGAAATGATCAATGTGGAGTTCTGCATCTGGTCTCATTCATGAAAAGGCTCCAAGGTAAGCATTCCACATGCAGGGGGGCGACCCCTGCCTCATCAGCTGAGGCAGGCAGGAGGCGGTGAGCTGCGGCAGAATGAGCTGCAGGCTGGGAGCTGGGAGCTGGGACCGGGAGACCCGGGCCTTCCTAGTCCAGCACCCACTGCCCACAAGCTGTGTGTGCCCGGACAAGTTGCCCATCCCGTGTAGGCATCAGCTGGTTTTTTCACTGATATCCAAGGGTTGGATGGATGACTTCTGAGTTCCCTTTTAATTCTGGCTTCATGGCTTCAGAAATCTAGGCAGGCAAAGGCTGCATTATCAAGGGCAGCCTCAAAGAGGAAAAAGTCACAAGGATGCCATGTGTGTATGCACTGACCACATGGACATGATGGATGTAAACTGGGGAAGCCACTGGATCCCCCTCCTGCTGCCTCCCTGGGTCACCTAAAGAAGAACTAGAGGAATTATAGCAGACGGTAAGGTGGGAACAAGTGGAGCCCAGGTATTAAACAGTACTGGCAGAACACACTGAAAACCCTCTGGGTAAAGTCAGGTGAACCAGGCTGGGACTTGGGGCATAGGCAACACGGGAGCAAACTGTGGAGCAGGTGTTGCTAAAGCCACTTGAGACACACCTGAGCGGCCAGCTCTTATTGTGAAATATAGAGCTCAAAGTGTAAAAAAGGTTGAAAAGCCGCCAGATAGTAGATACCACTTAAAATGGGCACAAGGAACCATTCTGAGGCTGTTGGTGGCCACAGAGGACAGGATCACTGCACCGTGCAGTGGAAACAGCCTGGGACCCTGGAACCCAACAGATCCCTTCAAACCCCAGCTCCGCTATGGACTCCCTATGAATCTGTGGGTGACTACTTAACGCAGTGAGCCCCAGCTGAGAAGTGTGGCAACGCCATCTGATGGTTATGATGATTATCAATTAGGCCAACAAGGCATAAGACTTGGCATTGTTCCTGATACACAGTAAGTGCTAAATATGCTGGCTTCCTCTTTGATCTAAATAACTATCAACACCCAGTCCCAGAGAGTAAGTTATAGACACTTAAAAAGCTTGAGGTTGTGGGCATTTTCCTGCATTAATGGGGAAACTTTAAACCAAACTGTCACTTGTTGCCATCTCAGGGTGTTTATTTTCACCAGTCACATGCCAATTTAGTAGTGGGGAGTGATTTGGGTGAGCTGGGTAGAGGGACTTACAATCCCTTTCTCCAGAAGGTACGGTAAAGATATCTCCAGTTCGAGTAAAGGAAGGAAAATTCATCATTATTATTACTGTCTGTTCTACTCAGTGACTGAAGGGGCACTGTCTTCTACTCAGTAACTTTACCACAAATGCAGGATTGTCTGAGCAAGTCAAAGTTCTTGAAAGTTCAGGGGTCTTGTCTAGTCCAGGGGCTGAGGAACTTCCTGTAAAGGGCCAGATAGTAAGTACTTTCTGTTTGTAGACTTCATGGTTTCTGTGGCAACTACTCAACTCTGCTGCTGCCGCACAAAAGCAGCCCCAGGCAAACGCACAAATGACCAGGCTGTGTTCCAATAAAACTTTATTTACAGGAACAGGCAGCAGGCCAGTCTTGGCCACAGTTCATTAGTCCCTGGTCTAGACACTTCCCAATCACCCTTCCACTCACTGCAAGCTGACTTTTGACCTCTACTCCACTACAAGGACCCCAGAAATGTCACCAATGGCTCCTGTGTCACGAAATAAACACAAAGGATGATTTTTCAGAGCTTATCTTATTTGAGTTCTTTACCGAATTGACCAGTAATTTTTCATATTGTGATGAAATACACAACATAAAATTTACCATTTTTACTATCTTTAAGTGTACATTAAGTACTAGCACAGTGGCATTAAGTACTAGCACATTCACAATGTTGTGTAACGATCACCAGAATTTTTTCATCATCCCAAACAGAAACTCTGTATTCATTAAATAACTCCCCAGGCCTCCTCCCCAAATCCTGATAACCTCTATTCAGTTTTCTGTGTCCATGAATTTGCCAATTCTTGGTTTCTTATATACGTGGAACCATATAATATTTGTCCTTTTATGCTGGGCTCACTGCACTGAGCATAATGTTTGCAAGGATCATCCACGTGAATGTATCAGAGCCTCATTCCTTTTGAAGGCTGAGCAGTGTTCTACTGTGTATATGTACCACATTGTTTATCCATTCCCCTGTTGATGGACACTTGGATTGTTTCCACCTTTTGGCCATTGTGAGTAATACTGCTATGTACTTGAGTGTACACGTGTCTGTTTGAATCCTTGCCTTCAGTTCTTGTGGGTATATATGAGGAGTGGATTTGCGAATCATACAGTAACTCTGTGTTTATTAACTTTTTGAGGAGCCACCAAACTTTTCGCCCAAACTTTTCTATAGTAGCAGACTCTGTTATAAACCACCAGCAAGGCCGAAAGGTTCCAATTTCTCCACATCCTTGCCAGCACTTATTTTCTACTTTTTGATAATACTTATCTTAAGGGGAGCCTTGCTCAGTGATTACAGTGTTGGCCCATGCACCAAAGGGTTGTGGGTTTGATTTCAATGGAAAAAATATCCTCGGGTGAGGATTAACAAATGATGATGATGATGATGATGATAATCTATATATATAAAAGCCTAAGCAACCGACGATCGACCAGTCACTATTGATGTGCACTGACGACCAAGGGGCAGACGCTCAATGCAGGAGGTATCCCCTGGTTGTCAGTGTGCTCCCACAGTGGGAGTGCTGCTCAGCTGACCGCTGGGTGCCAGACACTGGGCTCACAGCTGGCGAGTGCTGCTGCAGCAGCATGAGCCTCTCCCTACCGGGACTGACTGGGCCTGAGCCTGTGGCAGACACAGCGGGGCTGGGATGAGCAGGAGCAGCAGGCAGCTTTGTACTGCAGTTTCGGCCCAATCCCCGCAGGGCATGCCGAGGGAGCCCACCAGTGCACGGATCCATGCACCGGGCCTCTGGTAATAATAATAATAATAACAACAACAACAACAACAACAGTTATTGGAAGGGGTGTGAAGTGCATACCCTTCTTTATGAACCACCTTTAGCTTCCAGAGCACTCTCTAGTTTTCCTTGACCTCCAATTTGCCAGCATTCTTTGAGCACTATGAGCCCAGCATTATCCTAAGATCTTAGCAGATAGCGTCTCATGCAATCCTAACAACAGTCTTATTAGATTAAATACCAATAACTTGTCCTATGTCACACACAGGGTGGTGGCAAAGCCAGTGTGTTGGCCCCAGCAGCCTGCCTCTAGAACTCAGCCTCTATCACCCCTGCTCTGGGCATGTTCTGGTCTCCTTGCCACCTCTGGGCCGAGCCTCTGACCGCCTGTGCTCTTGGACCTCTCTCTACTCTGTCCATTCGCCTTGAGCCATCTCATTTCAATGGCCTCAACCACCCTTTAAATGTCAGACTCCCCACAACAATCTAGCCAGCTCTCCCTCCTGACCTATAGGCTCACATATCCAGTTGCCTAATGGGTACTTGGGTTTTTTAAATGTACTCCAAATGGAACTGCTCTAAAACTGAATTCATGCTTCCGCCAAACCTGTTCTTGCCTCAGTGAATGGCATCATTACCAATCTAATTCCTAGAGGTTGGAAACTGGGTGTTGTCCTGAGTCTCCTATCCCCAATTTCCTTATCCAAACCATCACCGGCGCCGACTGAGTTTCCTTCTGGAGACCTCTCCAGTCTGTCCGCGGCCTCAGACTCCTTCTGCCCCGTTCCCACCGGCCTCCACTTTCTCCTCCTGAGTTTTGTAGCAGAACCTTGTCCTGGCCTTTTCTACTCCCAATCTCCTTTCCCCCCACAACCACTGGGATTGTTCCACAGTGTGCATCTATCATATCACAACCCTGGTTCTTTTAAAACTTTTTATTTCAAAATGGTTTTATGTTAGAGAGTAGTTATAACAGCAGCAGTGTGTCACAGTATGTTTTCACCCACTTCCTCCCAATGTTAGGATCTGAAATAGCTGTGGTACCTTTGGGCAAACTAAGATGGTAACAGTAGTACAACTGTATTAACAAAATAAAGACTTTCTTCATATTTTCCAGTTTTTCTCCAAATATCTTTTTTTCTGTACCAGGAACCAACCCAGGAGACCACTTGCATTTAGTCGACACACCTCCTTAGTCTCAGTGACAGTTGCTCAATCTTTCTCTGTTTTTCATAACCTGACACTTGGAGAGTACGGACGAGGAATGTTGTAGAATCTCTCTCAAGTTGGGCTTATGTGATGTTTTCTCATGATAAGACTGGTATGGATTTGGGGGGAGAATATCATGAGGTGCAGTGCCCGTCTCATGTCAGGACACTCTACATGACGTGACGGTACTGGTGATGTTAGCCTTCATCACGTGACTGAAGTGGTGCCTGCCGGCTTTGTCCACGTAAAGTTACTACTTTTCCTTCTCCACATCCTACTGTTAGAAATGAGTCCTTAAGTCCAGTGGAGTTAAGCTCCACTTCCAGGAGGGGGAATATCAAAGAATATTTGGACATACATTAAAACCATCACAATAATTAATAGTTTGGTGGAGATACTTTGAGGCTATGCAATATCCTGTTTCTCAAAGTTTTGGCCACTAATTTGAATATTCATCCACAGATAATGCCTTCAGCAACTGTTATCGCAGTGGTCTACATGGTGATTTTCTGCTTGCATCACACCTTCTACATCTACTAACCAGAGTTCATCAATATGGAAGATTTGTCTCTCCTCCCCCAATTATTTATTAATTCAATCATTTATTTATTCTTCCTTGCTTCTTAAAATCTTTTGATGATTCTCCATTAGGGATGAAGTCCAAACTCCTTAATATGACACTTGCAGGGCTGTTTGCAATTAGGTCTCTTCCTACCCCTCAGCCTCCTCTCCTCTCTCCTGTACACTCCACTCTCCAGACACCTTGAGCCACAAGCAATTATCCTGAGTGCCATGCGTTCTTGGGCCCCATGCCTTCCTTCATGCTGTTCCCTTTGCTAGAATGTCATTTCCCCATCCTCACTGGGTTAGCTCCTTACTCTTTGTATCTTTGGAAACTTAGCTCAAATTATTTATAAACGCCGAATATTGAAAACCACCTCAATACCCATTGATAAAGAATAAATGAGTAATTTGCGACATCCATAAAATGGGATACTCTGCAGTAAAATAAATGAACAAGTAAATAAAATAAGAAATTGAGTTTGCTTCCTAAGTAATGATATGAAACATCTATTACTAAGTGAAAAAAGGAGAATGCACAACAATGTGATCATTGCCTTATTGTTTGCATAACTTGTGTAGAACTGCTTGTGGGTGAATGTGTATAATTGCTTGTGTGCACGGAAGCTGCCTGTGGAAGAAGACACTGGAGGCTGCCTATCAAACAGATCTAGGGAGGGCACTCAGTGGCTTCAGGGCAGAAGTGGGAGAGAAACATTACGATCTCATCTTGTAGTCATAAGTGGTTGCCTGAAATACGGCTATTCCAAACTGCTGTGAGTTATAATGTAAAATACGCTTTGTGTCAAGTTAAAGACTTGGGACACAAAAGAATGTAAAGCATCTCAATACTAGTAAAATTTGTATGTTGACTAGATGTTGCATTGATTTTATATATGTGGGTTAAATAAAATACAGTGCTAATAGCAATTTCAGCCCCAGCCAGTTTGGCTCAGTGGCTAGAGCATCGGCCTGCGGACCAAAGGGTCCCGGGTTTGATTCTGGCCAAGTGTATGTACCTCAGTTGCAGGTTCCTCCCTGCTGCAGCCCTGGTCGGGCTCGTGCAGGAGGCAACCAATTGATGTGCTTCTCTCACATGGATGTTTCTGTCTTTCCCTCTCTTTCACTCTCCATAAAAATCAATGGAAAAATATCCTTGGGTGAGGATTAATAAGCAATTTCACTTTTTTTGCTTTACTTTTAAAAATAAGGCTAAAAATCTGAAATCACATCATATGTCTATTGCACAGCACTTCTATTACCCTTTTCATACTTCCTGAATGAGTTGTCACACATGCGAATGTATCACTATTCAAAAAGTAAAAATGAAACAACAGCAACAGTAACAGTTAATAATAGAAATAAATAAATATGCACACAACCCCCCTCCCCCACCTTTCCTGGGAGTTGTGCCTGCCAGCTCCCCACCAAGCTGAAGGCAGAGCCCTGGCCTTTGTCACCGCCATGCTCTGATTACCTCCTCTGCAATTGTTATCAGGCTGTCCTGTCATTGTTAACTAATGCACAACGTCCATCAATGGAGAGCGAGGTCTCGAGGACAGATGTACCCTTTGTGTTCCCAGGGTGCTGCTGAGAGACAGCTTTGCACAGTGTGTGCTGAAGGTGGGAGTGCATGCAAGGGAGGGTTGTACAGAACCTCGTGTCTGCCTGTGACTGGAGAAGAGGTCTTCTGATGGCGCGGTTTAGATAACCATGAAAGACAAAATGAAAAGGAGACATTCCTAGAAGGTGTATCCCTCAAGGAGATGCAAATAATTTTCTACCTAACTTTTGGGCAACCTTACTGGGGAAAGTGTGAGTGGGAGAAAACAAATGGTCTCCTATGACCACGTATTTCATGTAAAATACAATCATGCACTTCTGTCTTGAGGACAAAGCAGAGTGAACCACAGCAGACAGCACCTCTATTTTATTTCCCACAAATACTGCTGTCCTTTTGAGAAAGAAGACACAGGCTTCCCCGCCGTGGTATGGGTTGTAGGGCTAAACTGTTCAAACTATGTTTATTTCTTTAAATATGCTACATTGTAGGAATAGGTGGAAAAAGTCTCCGTCAAACACTTGGCTGTGGGTCTGGGATCAGAAGCAGGTGTTAGTGATTAACTCTCCCTTTTGTGTGGACCAAGGAGCCATTAAATGGCCGAGGAAGTGGGAATGCGGAAACCAAAGCGGAGCTCTCAGCTTCCTTCCCCTTAAACACAAGGAAAACCACGAGAACCTGTAGCACAGTCACCGCGTCCGTGAGAGGGCACAGAGCTGGCTGCGTGTGCAGCTCTCAGCAGCAGGGCAGCCGTGAAAGGGGCTGTGCTTCGTGGCTGGGCTGTGAAGTGGAGCCAGGAGCAGGGCCACAGAAACCCCCAGCAGCCAGCGAGGTGCTTATGACAAGCGCACAGGGCAGGCAGGCTCACCACGGAATCAATTCGGAGAAGGCACCAGGACCGTCCTCGGGCTGAACAGATTCTTTATTTCAAGCATTTAAGGCAGAGGTTCTCAAACTGTGGCCCCTGGATCAGTATCATCAGCATCGCCAGGGAACTAGTTAGAGAGGTAGATAGGTGGGCCCCCCCAGATCTACTGAGTCCGAAACTCTGGGGTGGGGCCTACTAAAGCTTGAGAACCCCAGCGCTCTGAGGGACAGATCTCTGTCTGGTAACCCTTCATTCAAATTGTATAACTCGAAATATTTTACATTTTAGAAAATGTAACTGTCAGACACTAAAACATAGTATAAAGCTACAGTATTAAAACACTGCCACCCTAGCCGGTTTTGCTCAGTGGATAGAGCATTGGCCTGCAGACCAAAGGGTCCCGGGTTCAATTCTGGTCAAGAGCACGTACCTAGGTTGCAGGCGCCCTGGTCAGGGCTTGTGCAGGGGGCAACCAATTGATGTGTTTCTCTCACATTGATATTTCTCTCAGTCTTTCCCTCTCTCTTCCACTCTCTCTAAAAATCAATGGAAAAATATCCTCTGGTGAAGATTAAAAACAAAAACAAAACATCGGCAAATGCTACCACTGTAGGATTCACTATTTACATAACTAAACATGGGAAAAGATTTAGTGTACAATCAACGAATCACTTCAAATCTGCAAGGGAAGGAGGGAAAAGGATTGGGAATCTGGTGAACCACTTCTGAAGTAATTATTTCCCTAATTTATACCACATGCCAAATATAAATGGCAGGTAGATTAAAGATGTTAATGCAAACAATAGGAGTATAAAAGCAGTAAAAGAAAATAGCTCAATATTTCTATATTTGTGGAGTGGAGAAGGACTTTAAACATAGCTCTAAAAAAGACAAATTCTAAAAGGAAAGATTTATACATTCATATATATATTTAAGATTCTGTAAATAAAAAATACCATAAAAGTTAAAAGTCTAATACACAGTAAAACATGTATTTCCCTTGTTTATTTACTCAAAATATCATGTGCTGAAACCTGAAGTTACAATGATTAGCAAAAGCAGAAAATTCATATCTAGAGCTTACTGTCTGGTGCAAGAAGCCATCATTCATGACACCCAACAAATAAATTTAAAATTGCAATGTGAAAGGGCTGCAAAGTAAAGGTATGGGGTGCTGTAAGAGGCTTTCCCATGAGGGCAGTGGTTCTCAACCTTGGCTGCACATTAGAATCACCTGGGAATCTTTTCAAAATCCTGTTTTCTGGGCCTCATCCTCTGGAAATCCTGTTTCTTTGTTACTAATGCTGTGGCCCCACCCCATAACAAAGAAACAGAATTTCTGGAGGATGAGGCCCAGAAATCAGCATTTTAAAAAGATTCCCAGGTGATTCTAATGTGCAGCCAAGATTGAGAACCACTGCGTTAGGGAGACTGGCTTGCGGTTGAAGCAATAATGGCTTTAATGAGGACCTGAGAAGAAACAGGTGGAGAGGGAGCATGGGATTAGGCTGAAGACAAAGGGAAGGAGGGTGCATGGTAAAGAGTTTTTTCCTCTTCCTAATGAGAATCTCTGTTAAGGGCAGAGGCAGTAGTCACATGACTAGATTTGCATTTTGCAAAGGCCACTCTGTTTGTGGAAAAAGGATTGTAGAGGGGCAATTGTGGATGCTGGGAGATCAATTGAGCAGATTATGGCTATCGTCCATCCAAAAGGTAAAATTCTATTAGGTCATTTAAAGTGACACATATTTATTGGTATAAGCATATTTTAATGTTATATTGTTTTAAGATAAAAAGTAGATCATATAAATAGAAGAGTCTTTTCAGCAAATACTGCTGAGATAACTGGATAACCACATGCAAAAGAATGAAGTTGGACCTCTACCTCACACAACATACAAAAATTAACTCAAAATGGACCGTAGCCTGCAGCTCCCCAAAGACGTCCATGCTCTAATCCTCAGAAGGTGTTAACACGTGACATTACACGGCAAAAAGGAATTAATACAGCAATAGGAATTAATGTGACCAATCAGATGTCTTTAAAATAAGGAGATTGTCTTGGAATATCCTGGTGGCCTCAGCATCAAGCAGCGAGGCAGAAGAAGTTGGCGTAACCTGATCTGAGAAGAACTCAACCTGGCATTGGCAACTCTGAGCGAAAGTGCCTGAGCCCAGGGATATGGGCAGCCTCCTGAAGCTCCGCAGGCAGGAAGGCAGGGATTCCACCCACGAGTCCCCACCAGAATGCAGCCTTGCCAACACCTTGACGTCACCTAGTGAAAACCATTTCGGACATGTGACCTAGAGAACTGTGAGAAAATCAATGTGCGATTATCCCAAGCCATTAAATGTGTGTTAATTTGTTACAGCAGACATAGGACACTAATATATAAAACCTCCACAAGAAAATGTAGGAGAAACTTTATGACTTTCGGTTAGGTGATGGTTTCTTAGATGTGACACCAAAAACTCAAGTGACAAAGGAAAAAATAAATCAATGGGACTTCATCAAAATTAAACACTTTGTGCTGCTAATGAAAGCATCAAGAAAAGGAAAAGATAACCTACAGGACTGGAAAAATATTTACAAATCATGTGTCTGATAAGGGACTTTTATCACAAATATATGATATTTCTCCAAAAAAGATATACAGATGGCAAATAAGCTCATTAGCATATACAGATGTGCAACATCATTAGTCATTAGGGGAATGCAAATCAAAACCACAGTGCAGACACCACTGCATACTCACTAATCAATAACAAATATTGGTGAGGATATGGAGAAACTAGAGTCCTCATACACTACGGGTGGTAATGTAAAATGGTGTAGCTGCATTGGAAAACAGTCTGGTAGCTGCACCATAAACTTAAATGGAGTTAACACATGACCCGACAATTCCAATCCTAGGTATATATATCCAAGAGAAATGAAAACATATGTCCACATAAAACTTGCACATGGATGCTCACAGCACATGATTCATAATAATAGCAAACAAGTGGAAACAGCTCAAAAGTCCATCACCTGGTGAGTGGATAAACTGCTACACGATACAATGGAATATCATTTGACAATGAGAGAAATGCAGTGCTGATACTTGCTACAACATGATGACCCTGGAAAATATTTCCCTGTATTTGTTGAATATATTGCAGAAGTGTAGCATTTACAGTGAGTTTATCTGTATTAAACCGTTAAGCTCCTTTTCATCCTGTCATGCATTATTTATTTCCTTTTCATCCCTCTATACCAAATATTCCCAAATCAACCAATGATGGCCTGAATTCTTGGTTGCCTTCTTTGGCCTATAACAAAAATCAGTGAACTTTTTCTCTAACAAGCCAGATAGTAAATATTTGAGTCTATGCAGCCCATCTGGCTGCAACTACTCAACTCTGCTGTTGTAGGTGAGAGTAGCCACAGGTAGCCTATAAGTGATGTGCATGCTGTGTTTACAAAAAGAAAATATTATGCTAAGAAGCCAGTCACTTATGAAATGACTGTTTGCGTGGGATGTCCAGGATAGGGAATTTATGTAGAAAGTAGACTGGTAGTTCCCTAGGCCTGAGGGGTGAAAAGGCAAATGGGAATGACTGCATGGGCAGCATTTCCTTTTGGGGTGATGGAAATATCCAAGACTTAGATTGCGGTGATGGCTGCACAGCGTTGAATACGCTAAGAAAGGTGGCATTATACTCTATAAGTGGGAGAATAGTATATGCGAACTATTTCTTAATAAAACTTTTTAAAAGTAGGCTATAAAATGGCATGCTTAATATAATTCTATTTTGAATAAACATAAAAGGTGATTCTTGCTTTTAAGATTTTAGTTATTCATTTTTATACACTGAGCAGCAGAAAATGTAGTAGGAAAAACAAAATTACTTTAATTTGAAAAAAAGGTGAATGTGACAATAAAAATGGGGAAGACTGTAAACAGGCAATTCACAAATGAAGATATACAAATACAATATTAAAACAGAAAACAAAAAAATTAACATCAGTGGTAACTAAAGAATTACAAAACCAAATAATATGACACTGTGTTCACCTAACACGGGAAAATAGTGTGCAGTGGGTGGTCTGACACAGGGCTGGTGGGAAGGTGAATCAGACCAGGTGCTTTAGAGAACTGGGCTTCTCAAACTCTACTGTGTGCACACATCACCTGGCCTCTTCAGTGAAGAGCCAACAAAGCTACTTCTTCCTCTTTCAATCCCTGATCTTTTTTTTCCCTTTCCCCCTCTCATTCCTCTTCCTCCTCCCAGCACAGGAGTTGAGCAGGCAGAAGGGCATTGAGACACAAGTCCTGACTGTTAACCTCTGCTGGAACCAGCAACCGCCTTGCCTGGACTGTGATGGCCCAGGCTGCTGCAACAGCATCTGAAGTCGGGGAGTCTGCTCTGCTGGGGTGTCCCCGCTCACATAAAGAACTAGTTCATCTTTGCGTAACACAGTTGACCTTTGTACACGTGGGTTTGAACTGCGCAGGTATATGTGGATTTTTTTTCAATAAATACCGCAAGTGTATTTTCCTTATGATTTTCTTAATAACATTGGCTTTTCTCTAGCTTACTTTATTGTAAGAATACAGTATATAATACACGTAACATACAAAATAGGTATTAAGCAATTGTTTATGATCAGTGGGGCTTCCGGTCAATAGTAGGCTATTAGTAGTTAAGTTTGAGGGAGTCAAAAGTTATACATGGATTTTCAACTGTGCGGGAATCAGCACTCCTAACCCCAACATTATTCAAAGGTAATTTACCAGGAGTGTTTTATTTTCTTCTCCCTATAAAAAAGATTTGAAGATGATAACCTGAAGGCTGTTTTTACCAGTAAAAGTAAGAAGTCGTCAAGATGAACTGTAAGACTAGATACCATAAAAAAGCACACTGCTCTCCAGCACCAACTGATGTTGGTTGGCATAAGCCGTCAAAGATACATTAGAAGTCTGAGGGTGATAATTCACGTTCCTAAGCATAATTTCAAAACAAAATCCAGTAAACCAAATAACTAAAGGAGAGGTCAGGGCTTCAGTAGTTACTGTGTGTATTCCTCCATATGTATCATGAGAGGCATTAGGCTGGGAGGTAGACACGCTCCCATCTAAACCTCAGATCCTACAAATTAAGTAACCCTGACTTTACAGTTGGTGAAGCTAAAGACGGGCAAAGGGGCAAAGATACAATTATTTTTAGCGTAGTAGCTTGTTTAAGGAAATAAAACAAAAGCATAGCAAATACATTAGGACAATTGTAATTTTCTAATTTATGAATTTCTAGTAATTAAAAAAAATAATTGCGTTTATTCTCCCATCTTTATCGGGCCCACCCTCCCCCCAACACAGCCCCTGGCAGCAGGAGTGTTTAGTTTAGCGCACAATACATGTAGTTAATCACTAACCCTGGCTTCTGGCTGAAACTGTTCGGCAAAAAATCAAATAGACTTCTTGTTGATAGAAAACCTTGTTCTATATTTCCTATATTGATATACACAGCATATTTTGCATAGATAGACCATATAGGTAGTTTTTAAGCAATTATGAAATTTGTTTCCTAATAGTAACAAAATATAAAATGGTGCTGTCATGTTCAGAAGAATGCCAAATGCATCAAAAGGGGAAAGTTTTAAAAACCTACCTCTTGTTTCACCAGGTTTATTGGTTAAGGTCATGCTAGCTGCTGTAAAGGGAAAACCTGGAGGTTTTAATGACTTCATATAAAGACAGCTTCTTGTCGGGGGAAGTCCAGGTGGTGGGCAGGTGGTGCTCTGCTCTCCACGGCCACTTAGGGACCCAGGCTGCCAGAAGCGCTCCCACTTCAACATATTGTTTCCTGGATCGCCCTGGCAGGTGGGGAGGGAAGAACGTGGAGGACCCTCAGGATTGGCCCACTTTCCATTGGCCACATGTAGCTGCAAGAAGCCTGGGAAAAATGACCCAAGTGGGCCCAGTGAGAGCCACAGGTTTGGCAAATGAAACAGTCTGCTGTTGTAGGCAAGATCTTCTGAAGGGGAGCGTTCCCCTCTGTTTCCTGTGATGAGGTTTGTCGTAAGGTGACCACGGATAGCCCAGACTTACTCCTTGTTATCTAGGTATGAGGCCTACATGCCTGCTGTGTATTCAGCTCTCCCCTCTGCCCCTGCTTCGTCATAGTCCAACAAGAAGTCTGATGAATTCACTAAGGAAGTATGTCTCATCCCCATCAGCAGGTGGGCAGATATTTCAGTTTTAGAACCGAGGCTGCAGCCCAGCAAGGGAATTATTGTTTATGTTACCGGTGTGGAGGGGCAAGGAAATGAACGTTTACTTGGTGCCTCCTCCATACTGGCGCCCGATGGACGTGATCTTACTTAATTTTAATAACCATGAGGAAGAAATTTTATTTCCATCTCCATTTTCCAGATGAGAAGGCTGAGGCTCACATCGGCAGTCAACGCTGCCAAGGTCACAGGAGTACAAGAAGTGGCCCCGGTCTGGTGTTGTCCAAGTTCATGCACTTTCCACCTTAGCCCTGCTTCCCACAGAGCCAGGCTCAGAGGTGACACTGCGGGGAAGCCCAGCATGAAGGTCCTGAGGGCCACGACTCTCAGAGTCAAGGAGCCCTGTCTACACAAGATATCACAACACACGGCCGAGAGAATGCGCCTCTGACCCTCATCAGCAGCCCGGACAATGGCAGAGGTGAAGGGAGGAGGGGAGTTTCCAGGTAGCTGTCCTCCATTTTCCACTTTTGTGGTTTCCAAGCAACAATCACTTTGGAAGTTGGTTATTTGTCTAAGAGCAAGAGATTTCAAGGCTCTCTTCAGTGCTAGCGAGGGCAGCCTCCTGGGCTCACACTTAGGGTAACACAGAGGGCTCTGAGGCACACGTGGGAACATGGGGGAAATCAACACAAGCTGAGTGTCACTGGAGAAAAGCAGCAAAACTTGAAGAACATTAAAAAAATCCAAAATAAGAATTGTAAACACGAACTAAAGTTTCTGTGGGGTGGGTATATATCAGAGCCTAATTGATGTTTTTGGGAATCGATCAGTGGTTTGCAACCTCTTTGTGTGTGTCTCTAAGGCACACTTTCAAATATTCAAAGTTTTGGCTGTAATATGAAGGACTTTAAAGGTGAACATTGATTATGGAAAAGACAGCTTCAGGAAATTGCAAGATCTCTGTACAGCTGTCACATTCTTCAGTTTTGATGCCATCCATTTGAGAAGCATTGTTTACTTTCCTGATCATATGCTTTTTATATTCATGAGAAGTGTCTGCATACTTCAATAAATGGCCATTTTCATATGTGCTACCTTGAGGCGACGCTATGTCTTCTATCTCATGACACAGAAACTGTGCCTCGTTCTGTGCCACACCCCACAGACTGCCCAGTTCAACCACTATCTGAGAGACGCTATCGGAGAGTCAATTCCAAGTTGAAGCAAGAATAACTTTTACATACACATCAAAATGCAGCAGAATACCAGGTGCCACTGCTACACAATAACTCATCACTGGCTCTGAAGACTGCCATCACCTACTTGGAAATGTGTCAAATAAAAGTCACCACATTTCACAAGTGAGATACTACGCCTCCTTTCACACCAACAGTCTTCCTCCAGCCTGTAAACAGCCAGGAGAGGGTCAACGTCATGTTTCAAATGCAGCACTGAAGACATCATTTCTTTTAGGAACAAAAGAGAAACAAACACAAGTTTTAAAAAGAATCACTAAACGAAGCCCAAGACGAGCACAATAAAACTGCCACTAACAACAGCACTTCCGTCTGCTCGGTAGACCTTCAAGTGACTGTCCCCTAACAGGAAAGAAGTAACTTGAAAATATTCTGCCTGTGCCAGTGATGTGTGATTTAAGAGAGGAAATACTTAGGGGCTTAGGAGACCTTTGCAGGGAGCCTGGAAGCTGGCTGCAAGTTTGAAGACATTTGCATTCCCTGGAATCTAGGCTCATTTCTCTCTGGGAACCACTGGGATGTAGATTCCATAAACTGTGAATTTAGAAGGTCCCTGAAGCAGGCAATGAATCAGAACAAAATGAAACTCAGTGCAAGTAGGTAGCAATTTATCGTGGTTTTGTCCTAGTACGTAGAGGAACATTCAGACATTTGCAATGAAATAGTGATGGGCCACTGAAAGCACTTTAAGTTTGATAATGTTTCCAGGAGTAAATGCAGCTGGACTAGGGTGGTTCTCATTTCCTTGGCTCGATTGATTCAGCTACTATTTCCTGGTTGTCTGCAGTGCAGGCAGCTCCTGGATGAAGGGCTCCAGGTTCCGAGGTGGTTGCGAGGCACTGTGTCTGCAGAGACGCTCAGGCAGAGCCGCAGTAAATGAGATCTGCTCACCAGTGCTTGCCCCAGGCCATGGGATTCCACTTCACGCATGGGAGCAGTGAGAGGTATGTGCTTTTCAGAAACCCACCCGACTCGGACTTCTCAGCATGATTTAGGATGTAGACTTCTGTGTCTGGGTCCTGTTTCCGCACAGTTGGAATGTTCTGGCCATGGACTGTGATGACAGTAGTCAGTTATTTCTAACTCATTGCTTGGGAAAACATCCCACTAATATATAAAATCTTTGCATGCGGCTCTTTCTGCGCTGTAAATCTGTATAACTGACTATCGACCTCATAGTTTGAGTAAACTTATCCAGGGGCTCTTTTCAACCACCATCTCCCCCGATGGCTCTGAGCCCAGGCCTGTCCAGTTCTGTATACTCCATTGCCTTCTGCATATTTCCATTTGCATGTCTTACCAACATATGAAATCTAAAACATCTGTAATTAAATTTGTAATCTGGTGGTTATGAATGTCAGTGTTAACTCTGGACTGCCTGAAGCCACATGCCGGTTGTACCACACACTAGCGGTGCATCCTTGGGCAAGTAACTTACTCCCTATGCGCCTCATGCTCCTCACCTATAAAATCTGACGATTGATGGCACCTATCCCTTAGGGCTGTCATGAGAATTAAATGAGGTGTTACATGTAAAACACTTAATATGGTATCTCATGCATACTAAGAGCTCAGTAAACATCCATCTTTTTACAATCATTGCAAAATTGATGCCTGTATTTGTCACTGGCACCACCCAACCTTCTCTACATGAGGCAGGAAGGGCTAAAGACTGGAGGGGCTCGGGTTACTGTGGAGGTCAGGGGGCAGGAAGAGGACAGCTGTGTTCTTGGAAGGTCCCTTTCCACGCAGAGAGGAAAGGGGGGAAGGCAGTTCTCTGAGGTGTAAAGTAAGAAGGGCTCACAGCTCACCCCTGCCCTCCTGTGCCAGCCATCCTGCTCCTGGCAGTATGGGAGTCGACATCCAGTGGTGCAGAGTTGGCACAATGTGGGCACTTCTGTGCCACACCTCCTCTAAAGCAGAAGCTTCTGCGGTGGATAAGGAGGCACCAGAGAAAGAAGAACCCAAACCACAGCACAGTCCCACAGACAATTCAAGTCAAAGACACCTGTGCAAGCCTTCGAGGGGCGTCTGCAACTCCCTCGGACCCTGTGGCCATCCCTGTTGCTGGCAGAAGTCTTGGGAAACACACTGGCCCTCACCAGACCACCTGACTCGGTTTTCTTCCCTCCATCCTTCTGGCCCTCACATTTTCTTTTCTCCCCAATCCCTACCGCAGAGGGTGGGAGCCTAAGAGCAATATTTTCCAGAGAGGCGTGGGTCCTGCATCCTTTGAGATAATCTAGGGAAAACAGGGCCTAGTCAAAGAGGTTTGGGAAAGGCTGTCCCATGTGGTCCCCTCTGGAGAGGCGCCTTATGCACGGGCGTGCCACGGCTGGGAAGGGCCACAGAGGAGAAGCCTGTCTAGCCCTGTTTGACCCAGAGTTTCCCCAATGTGTGTGCCTATAGCACCATTCCCCCACAGGGTGCCTGTCATTCCAAGCTCCAGTATTCTACAGCACACATTTTTGAACAACATGTGTTAGTTAAAATTTTTTAAATTAAAAATTTTCTTTCTCTCATTCACCAAACACACAGTGATCAAGTTCTAGCACATGCTTTCATCAAATGTCTCAGATTCCACCTCCTCCCCTCTATGCCCACGGCCTCCACCCCGAGCCAGTCCCTGTGTCCTCAGTCCTGGGCTAAGGCAGGAGCAGCCATGAGCCCAGTGTCTGCTCCCCACCTGGCATCCTGCTCCCCTGGCAAACTGTCTTCCCAATACATCCCCATCACTGTAATATATTGAATGGTGGTCCCCCAAAAAGTTATGTCCTTGTCCCAATCCCCAGACCTGTGAATGTGAATGACGGGGTTCAGAACATGGTAGCCCAAATATATGGCACCTTGCCACATTGCACATATTAAGCGAGAGGAATTTAAAAAATGGCAGGTGCGAGAAGGACTCTCTGGTCTTCCCTTGAAGCAGGTCATAGAACCCGCATGGGTGAGGAGGCCCCCGGCCCTGGAAGAGAGGAGCACCCTGATCTCCACCACAGAGCGTCCACGAGGACGCTGGACAAATAGGCCTGGATAAGGCTTAATATGTTCATCTCAGCCTCCTTTTTGTCTGACAACGTTTTCCCAAAACTCTCTACCCTTCGTTAAAGCTAGTAAAAAGACACCCAAGTTTAACTGTTTCTTTAGGCCTTCATTCCCTTAATGGCTGTGTCACCTAGAGCTTTTATTAAATAAATTTGTATGATTTTATCTTGTTAATCATCTTGTGTTATAGGGGCCCCAGCCAAGAACTTAGAAGGATTGAAGGAATATTTTTCCTCCCTTACATGATCTTATTTGGACAAAGTGTCTTTGCAGACGTAATTAAGGATCTCTAGATGAGATCATCCTGAATTACCCAGGTGGACCCTAACTGCAAAGACAAGGGTCCTTTTAAGAGACACACAGAGGAAGCCTACAGAGAGAGGAGAAGGCCATGTGACCGTGGAGGCAGAGACTGGGGTGATGGAGCCACACTCCAAGGAACGCCTGGTGCTGGAGGAGGCAAGGGAAGAGTCTCCCTCGAGCAGTGGTCAGCAAATGGCGGCTCTCGAGCCACATGAGGCTCTTTGGCCCCTTGAGTGTGGCTCTTCCACGAAATACCACGTTTTTAGCAAAGGCCAGCTTAGGAGAACCCTAAATTAAGTTAATAACAATGTACCTACCAATATAGTTTAAGTTTAAAAAATTTGGCTCTCCAAAGAAATTTCAATCGTTGTACTGTCGATATTTGGCTCTGTTGACTAATGAGTTTGCCGACCACTGGCCTAGAGCCTTTGGAGGGGATGCAGCCCTGCCCCCACACCTTACTGTGTATGCCTGGTCTCCACAGGTGAGAGGATACATTATGTTGTTTCAAGCCACCACGCTGGAGGGAATTTGCTACAGCAGCCCTAGAAAACTAACACCGTCACCATGATACATTTCTGCTCATTTCCAAAAACAAAGCAACAGGAACCAGCGCTCATTTACCCCAAGTGTTAACTCCTCTGTTCCCATCATGGGCCAGATGATAAAGTGTGGCCATAGGTGGTGGTACACCCAAGTGTGATACTGCGGCACCAGGGAGGCTTCTAGAAAGCGTGGCTGCTCCTGCGCCAGGTTCCAGGCTGGAGTCTCCAACTTTAGAACTTACTAGATCCCTTCTTTTCACCTTCCAGATTTACTGCCACAGCACCAGGTTCTGCACTAAATGGCACCTGAAGATAGACATTCATGAGCTCTGCCATGGAAACATTTCGGTCCCCCTGAGAGGCCGCCACGGAAGTGTTAAAGCAGATATTCTAGGAGGCACGCTGCAAAAAGGAAGTGACTTTGCTTGTATTTATCCTCCTGATACTTATTAGCCCATTAATGTTTACTGAGCCCATACTGACAACCACCCTCCCCGTTAACTGGTTGCATTTAAGCATGAAATGCTGAATATGTCTCTTTCAGTCAATGAGCCAGATTTCTGCTTTTCCAACACTCATCCTGAAGCTGCATGTTCCTTTATTACCATATGCCCTGGACCTTCCTTACCCCCACGCCTCATTCCACACCTTCCAAGAGAACTGTGTTTTTATGGGTGGCCCGTGCGTGCCTGGGACTGGAGAGGCAGCCCAGAGTACCATTTGAGTTTGCTTCCACCAAGGCCTTGCAGCACAACATGCTGGCTACTCTAAATACACATATGGCTGTCAATAATAAATCATAACAAATACATACTAATAAATGTGAGGACGTTTAAAGATGGAAACAAAATGTACATATAATACATAGGCTTTTATTTTAGATAGAAAAGTGCTGTGAAGTAGGAATTTGGGGTCTAAGGCCTGGCTCTGCCATATCCCAGTCGGGTGATCTCTCAGATCCCATCTCCTCATGTCAGGGGAGGTAGCCTTGATGATCTGCAAAGCCCTGTCTGAGTCAGGGGCAGGAGTACATTACTGTAACAGTGCACCAGGGACAGGATCTGGAAGTTATGTGTCTGTGTTCAAGACTTTAGGCCCCTAACTCTCAAGGAACTTGTTACAGAAAGAAACACAGACCGGCTCACCACACAGGTGGCTCTATCTGCCCCTTACCGATTTCTGTGATAATTTCTTCAAACAATGAACCCTTAAGAACAAGGCTCTCACCTTATTCATTTTTGATGTTTGGAGCCTGGAACACATCAATAGTAGGCACTCAATACACTTTCGTAAAACAAAGGGACACATGTCTATTATTCATGACACTTTTCTCCAGAGGAGCTCAAAGGGACATTAAGTGACAGCAAAATCTGATCCACCCGGTGAAGCAAAAGAAAACACACTGATTTACAGGCTGATGAATTCTTTCAGAATCCAAGTGAAGGGCTGAGAGCAACCTCATCGGCCGTGTCCTTACTCGGGGCCATTTGGCAAAGATACTGCTGGCCCTCCACTGTGGGGAGCCGATACAGGGTTAAACCTCGGACTGACCTGTTGGCAAAGTCACAAACAAGTCCCAGCTTAGAGGGCACAGTCCTCTTAAGCATATTTAGGCTTGACCTTATGAGCTCCCTAGATCTTACCTGGGGAGCTAATGGGCTGAGGGAAGTGCAGCAAGAACAAGAACAAAAACAACTGAAACTCACAAGAACAGTGTAACTTTGGTAACCACTACCTTGTTTACCTCTGACTATAAAATAAAGACTCAGTTTGCCTCAGCCAGGCACAGGAAGATCCACAGAGACTAAAGAGAGCTAGAGAGCTATGAACGCTGTCTCCGTGTAAGAGCCCACACCTTTGGGAACCCCTGGCCCCCGGGGCCAGACCCCGGCCCTCCACAGCAGCCCCATTGTGCTCAGAGTCCAGGTATTCTAGGGTGGGAGAAACACCGACTATGATTAAAAAGTGACTGTGCCAAGATGACCAGGCCTGAGAAGACTGAGATCAGATTACCTGCCCATGTTCTTGGATAGGACTAGATGAATGTCAAATAACATATTTTTTTAAGTGATGAAATGGATTTAATTAAATATGATGCCTAAAGAATCTGATTTCATTCACTTAAAAATTTCTTTTTTTAAAAATATATTTTATTGATTTTTTACAGAGAGGAAGGGAGAGAGATAGAGAGTTGGAAACATCGATGAGAGAGAAACATCGACCAGCTGCCTCCTGCACACCTCACACTGGGGATGTGCCCGCAACTCAGGTACATGCCCCTGACCGGAATCGAACCTGGGACCTTTCAGTCCGCAGGCCGACGCTCTATCCACTGAGCCAAACCGGTTTCGGCTTAAAAATTTCTTTTTAAAATACCCTACATATTTGTTTTCTTTTAAAATAGTGGAAAACTAAAATACCTTAGCAAACATCTTTCATAATCCTACCACATTTCTTGTTGTAGGGAGAGTGGGGAAACAGACAGCTTTTTTAGGTGTTTACTAAATGGAATTAAAAAGGGGAGAGTATTATTTGAGAAAGGTCACTTTTAGATTCCGTAGGAGAAAACAAGTAAGTAAAGCAGTAATTTCTTTCTCTCTATTCACATCAGTTCTCCCATTCCTACCCTTGTTTCCCCCAAGTCCATCACCTTCAGGTTGCTCCTGATCCTGACATTTCAAAATCAGTTAGTCACAAAAGACCTTGGCTGTTGACTCGCAAGATCACTCTTTCAACTTTGTGTTGCTACACTCCCTGGTTCTTTTGGGTTTGCAAAGACTTCTGGAGAAGCACTCCCCCAGCCCAGCTTATGTATGTTCCTCACCTGTAGCAGAGTGGGTAAGGATTAACCTCTGATATCAGAGTGCAGTGTGGAAATCCCAGGTCCACCCCTCACTGTAACTTTGGGCAAGTTATATAGCTCCTCTAGAACCCAGTCCATCAGAAAAAGGGAGCAAGAATAGTAGCTATACCATAAGATTGTTGTGTTTATTGAAGGAACAACACATGTCAAGTGCTCAGCATAGAACCTGATACATAATAAGTGCTTAATCAATCATAGGAAATGATCATTATCACCAAATGACAGTCATGGTAAAACATCCCAGGAAATGTGTGAATATGAGCATTCTCCCCACCCAAGAGGAGTGGGAAAAAGAGGTCAAGACAGTGTCTTATTTAGATGGAAGTGCCCTTCCCCCAAAGGCTGTCTGAGAAAGTGCTCCCAGGAAGGAGTTCCTGTTCACCGGAGGCTCCCGCCCACCCACCCACCCAAAGAGGCTGCAGGAGAGCAGGCGCTCAGGGTGCCAGGCTTCCAGTTCGCGCTGATAGAGAACCTTCAGTCAGGGGGAATGGCATCACGAAACAAACGTGTTTACCTTCGTCACCCCTCATCTGGGTCTCACCTCCAGACCAGTCTGCCCCTCCCTTAGTGAGGTTACTCTCCAACCCGCTCTGACAACCCCAAACCTTGCCACTCCAACTTCCTAAATTACAACTGTCAGCCTAACCATACCACTTAGTAGCTCCCAGTTTCTTAACTCCTTGTGTCTCAGTTTCCTGTGGAAAATGGGGCTAATAAAAATATCTACAGTTTAGGATTGGGAGAGGGCTAAAGAAGTTATTCCAAGAAAAGCACTTAGAATAGTGCTAGATGCTACTCAATAAAAGTAGCTGCTGTTATGTGATTAGCCACCACTGCTGCTGAAACAGACTCCCATTAGCTCATCTTCTCTTCCGAATGTTCCCTTCCCTTCAGCCCACTGACTGGACCTGGCTGACACCCCACCCCCACCCCCGCCCTGCCTCCCCACCCCCTGGCTCCTTCCTCACATCCTGAATATCTCAGGGCCTGGGTAAAGGGAGAGTAAATACTCTCTTGTCTCCAACCCTTTGCTGTTTCCAAAGCACTATCCTTACTGAACAGACCCCAGCCTCTCTGAGGTTCATGTTCTCCTACCATTTCCTCTATTTGCTCCTGTACCTGCTATTCCCCACACAGAAACCAGGGTGAACTTTTAAAAGCTTAATTCAGATTGTATATCTCTTCTGCTTAGAACCCTTCTGCGGTGTCCTATTTTACTTGGAACAAAACTCAAAGCCTGTCTCCAGGTCTGACCTTATGACACTCACCCCCAGAGGCTACCTGGCAAAATCGGCCTTCTTCCTGTTCCTGAAACACAGGCACTCACTCTCATCCCAACGCCTGTGCACATGCTCCTTACATTACCCTCAACATGTACATTCTGGACCCTTCATAGCATTGAGATCTGAGCGCAAGATCCGTCTTCTCGGAAAATCCTTCCAAGAGTTCCCAACACAAGCAGCCGCACCTTCACTAAAACTTTACTCCATCGCTTGTTCTTACGGCATTACCAACATCTGAAATGAGCCAGATTTCTGCTACAACTTACTCTTTTTCTGCTTTTATTCCTTAGGACATAAGATCCATAACATCAGGGGTCTCTCCTTTAATATTCATTGTAGAACCTGCTGACCTACAACAGTGTCTGGCCCACAGTAACTATCAGTTAACACGTGATAAAAAAACAAAAACAAAAAAACAGAACTACAGGGTCAAATTCCACAGACCTCTGACATTGGACAGACCTGGGTTTGAATCTCAGCTCTGCCACTAATAGGTTGTGTGACTTTTGACAAGTTATTACCTCTCTCAGACTTAAATTCCTCAAACTAAATTATGCAGGCAGGGAGAGGTGGAGTCCATACCATCAGGGTTGTAATGAGGATGAATGAGATTGTGTCTATTGCACCTAACACACTGCTGGGCACATTCCAAGCATTCAACAAACAGTTGTTATAGTTATTATTATCCGAGGACAACACAGACCTTAAATTTTAGCAAAATGAAGGTTAGCTAACCTTGGGTCTATTTCTCTCTTTCAGAGTGCGGAGCAGTACAGACCTAGCCGGGAGGATGTTTCCATTACTCCCACCCAGGCAGGGACTTCCCATCTTGGCCAAATGCCTCCCTTTGTCTGAGAAAGAAAGCAGATCATCACATCACCTTCCTGAGAATAATCGATCCCACATTTAAGGTTTTAAAGCTGACAGATGAAGGATACCAAGGTATCATAACTTCTTGTATAAATTAGCAAGAACTAAATTTTCCATAGCCCAACTGAATGCATTTAGACTGGGGTAAAAACAAAACAAAAAACATTTCCCACAAGGAATGAATAAGACTTGATTCTGTGTCCTTGTAAGGAAGGGACTAGTTTGTGCAATCAAGCAATGCATGTATGTTCCCCAGTGTGTCCCGCTCTTCTGAGAGCTCTCGGATTCAACTTCTCTCAGAGTTTCCTGTGTGGGGCCTCTGGATAATTAAAATAAGGAGAAAGGAGTTTGGTCTGTTCTACTCCTCGATATTCATGGCCAATAGACAAAGCATACATAAGTCTATGCAGCACTCCCTCTGGGAATCTTCTAGAAGCTTTCCAAACACTAGCAATGTGGTTTTTTATTTTAAAAGAAGTTACATCAAGCCTTCTAGACAATTCTCGGCTTTTAGGCTGCTCAATAAAGGTAACCGATGCCACAAAGGGAGCTTTGGGCTCCTCTTCCATGGGCCTGAAGAGAAGCATGATAAAAAATTCTCTTTTTCTTTTAAAGGGAGCTTTGGAGGGGAGTGGGGTAAAGCGAGAAGTTAGGTATGGCTACATCAGTGGGGAGGGCAGGCAGGGGTTTGAGTGGAAAACAGTTCAGTGTTAGGCGTGCTGACATTGAGGTGTCAGTGGAACTTGCAAGGTGGGACGTCTGGTGTGCAGTTGACCACATGTCTATGGCATTCTGCTAGGAGGAGGCAGCCCTTATTCAGGTGCAACTCAGAATATCCTTTGGCCTGACATTATTGTAGTTGAAGAGTAATTTAAAATATGAAATCCAAATATACTCTGATTATGAATTAGGGAGATTTCTGGTTGAAAAGGGAAAAGGAACATAGAGAAAGGACTAAGAAAGGGCAAGAATGAAAGCGAGGCCAGGACACAAAACAGAGGAGCAAGAGGAAGAAGGAGCATGAAAGCAGAAAACACAGAGACCCGCAGAGAAAGGAGAGATGGACAGAGAGAGAGAGGAGGGGCAGAGGGTGGGGG
>NW_006300018.1:230363-241649 GCF_000327345.1 Myotis davidii
GCAACAGGAAAGAGTCAGATTAGAGCAATGACGCGAATCTGTTGCTCAAGTTCAAATGCTTCTGCTTACCTTGCTGCTTACTTGGACAATAGTCTATAATGGTCTCGGATAACTGGAATAGACTATTATTGGACATTTTTGCTAGCACTTAGTAAACTAATACTAGTCACAGTTATTTGGATAATCTGACCATATATTAGCTCACCTTGTGCCAATGAAAGCAGCCCAATGAAAGCAGCCAACGTGCCCTGGGCAGACAGACAGCTCCCGGGTACAGCCTGCTGCGAAGACGGGCTGCTCTCTGCATGTCCCACATGGCGCTGCCAGCCCTGGTGGGTGCTGAGCATTTAAAATGTGGCTAACTCATTCAAGAAACTGAATTTTAAATTTTATTTTAACTAATTTCTCAGATAGTGATATGTATATCAAAGGGGGTGAAAAATGAACTACATCATATAGTAAACAAATGAACAGTTAAAAAAATTTAATAGTTATGTAACAAATTGTTTTTCTAATTTTCACCAGAGGATTGTCCTTCCCCTGAACCCTCCCACCCCCAACTGATTTTTAGAGAGAGTGGAAGGGAGGAAGTAGGGGGTGGGGAAAGAGAGAGTAGGGGAGAGAGAGAGAAAGAAACATGAACATGGAAGATACATCGATTGGCTGCCTCCCACATGTGCCCCGACCAGGGCCGGGGATCGAATGGCAACTGAGGTACATGCCCTTGACAAGATAAGTGCCCTTGACCAGGAATTGAAACCCATGACTCTTCAGTTCTTGGGCCGATGCTCTAATCACTGAGAAAAGCCTGTCAGGGCACTATGTAACTATCTTAAGGTACATTAGAAAACTATAACCAGTATAGCAAAGATGGTTTAATAGATACTGCATTGCTTGGAATAAGAAAAAGTGAAAGAATGCCTTTATTTGAAGACAGTAAGTAAATAATTGTACCCATGGTGTGGGGACATGGCGTAAGCTGCGAAGGCTAACGACTGAAGTCTGGAAAACACGAGGGTAGACAGTGCCTCCAAGTGCATTGTACTGAGGCCTGGCAGAGGACCACCCTTTGTTAGCGTGGTCTCCCAGAGTAAGAAGGAGGCGCTTTTTAACTGTCCTCATAGACGAGTGGGGTGAAGATGATGATGTGAGACTGCAGAGACTTAGGGGAAGTCAGCCAGCCCTGGGCTGCTGTGCAGCTGCTGAGCACTCACCACCAGCAACCCAGCTCTGCAGGTGCTCACTGGTGACCGGGGGCAAATAGCAATGATCTTCAGAAATGCTCTATGGCAGCGGTTCTCAACTTGTGGGTCATGACCCCTTTGGGGGTCGAACAACCCTTTCACAGGGGTCGCCTAAGACCATCGGAAAACACATACATAATTACATATTGTTTTTGTGATTAAGCACTATGCTTTAATTATGTTCAATTTGTAACAATGAAAATACATCCTGCATATCAGATATTTACATTATGATTCATAACAGTAGCAAAGTTACAGTTATGAAGTAGCAACGAAAATAATTTTATGGTCGGGGGTCACCACGACATGAAGAATGTATTAAAGGGTCGCGGCACTAGGAAGGTTGAGAACCACTGCTCTATGGAGTAGATAAGGTAGGCTGCAAACTGTAGAGAACCAAATACAAATGTTACTCCATTGTATTCCCTCTCCTCTTCCTTAGCTTCATCTCCTCTTCCAGGACACCACCTGGACCCCATTTCAATGGATCACAGATAATTTATTAAGAAATAATACCAATTTCTGTGTTTTTGGCTCTTCATTTCCCATAGTATGTTGATTGCTGTTTCCATTTGGTCCCCAAATCCTTCCAAGGCACCCCAATTCCTTGTTTTCAGGGCTGGCTGCATCACTGTCTATCACTGTGTGTGATCCTGGGCAAGTTACTCGCTTACCTTGCTTGGGCCTCAGTGGGGGATTGAGGAGGACCTAATCACTACATTATCTTCAGTTACAGCATTCTGTAAATCCTTGGCTATTTACAGCATTCCTCTCAAAGCCTGGGCTTGTAAATGGAGAGGTCAGGCCTTTGAAATGCAGCTTGTGTGGGAAAGGAAAAAGCCCAGCAACTGGTGTGCTGCTGGGTCAGAATTCTATGTTCTTTGTGAAGTAATAAATTGTGTCTTGGCTCTCGGATTGTTTCAGGTTGCGTTGGGCTTTTGCAAAAGTGGCTTTTCTCGGGGAAATTGTTCCCATTGCTGGACAGTGGGTGTTAATTTGTACTTTGGCCATGTTCCAGGGCACAGTCTGGCAAAATCCTGGCAGCTCCATTCAGAGGATAGGCAGATCCAGTGGCCTTGCAAGATAACACACACCCTACATTAATAAGCCAAATCAGACCCATATTCAAAGACCTAGGTTTATAAAGGACCAGTTATAATAGAGCAGCTATTAACCCCTTCCCCGGCAGAAACGTGTATACTCGTTTTCACAAAATGTTCTTTTTGTCGTCGACGAGTATACTAAGAAAATATGGTAAAAAAATATGGTTTATAGGAAGACGAGTTACAAACTGTTTTCATAACCAGCATCAAAAATACTATATAGAACCAAAATAAAAAAATTAGCCTGAAAAAGAAACGTTTTTAACAAAAAAATTGTTGGGGAAGGGGTTAACATTTTTGCTCCAATCCTGTGTGTATATGTGCATTTTGATTTCTCTTCAGTAAATACCTAGAAATGGAATTTCTGGATCAGTTTTCCAAAGTGCTTGTGCCATTCTATATGCCCACCAGCAATGGATGAGGGTTCCAGTCTCATCAGGCCCTTGGTTTAGCCCATTCTTTATTCCCTGCATGTATGTGCTTGCCGTAGAAATACATTCCAGGATGCTCTGTGGGATAAGATGTGAATTCTACTTCCCAGAATAAAATATTATCCTGGTTTTAGCACTGAAGGTCTTTGACAACTGACTTTCTGTCACCTTTCCCTATCTAGCTTTTATTGTTTTTAAAATAAATGTTTCAACAGAAAAATGTAATTATATTTTCCCTATAAAATAATGATTACAAGAGTTGACAATTCATTGCTATTTCAACGATGAGTTATTCCTAGCTAGAAGAACCTGAGCTCAGCAATTTGACTCCTCTTTATGTTTTGTCATCTGTTTGTTCATTCACTCATTCATTCATTACTTACTTACTTATTGATCACCTGCTAGAGGTGAGTTGCCATGCTTAGAGCTGAAAACAAGACCCAGACGCTAAACCTTTTTTTTTTCTTCTATTTTTAAAATTAAACTTATTGGGGTGACATTGGTTAATAAAATTATATAGGTTTCAGGTATCCTATATAATAAAGAGCTAATATGCTAATTAGACTGAACAGCCAGACGACCTACCGGACGAAGGCGGGCTGTGAGGGCTGAACCCCTTGCCTGAATTTCATAAATCAGGCCTCTAGCGTAATTCATAGTACATCACCTGTACATTGTATTGTGTGTTCACCACCCCAAACCAAGTTTCCTTCCATCACCATCCCCTTTCCCTCTGGTAATACCATGCTGTTGTCTGTGTCTATGAGCATTTTTATTTTTTTTTCTTAATCCCTTCACCATTTTCACCCAGTCCCCAACCCCCCAACTCCTTTGACAGCTGTCAGTCTGCTCTCTGTACCTGTGAGTCTGTTCCTATTTTGTCTGCCAGTTATTTTGTTCATTAGATTACACATGTAAGTGAAATCATATGGTACTTGTCTTCCTCTGACTGGCTTATTTCACTAAGCATAATGCTCTCCAGGTCCTTCCATGCTGCTCCAAAAGCTAAGATTTTCTCCTTTTTTATGGCTTTCTATTCTATTATGTAAATGTGCCACAGCTTTTTAAAAAACTGTTTTTATTAATTTTAGAGAGAGAGGAAGGAAAAGAGATAAAGAGACAGAAACATCGATGAAAGACATCGATCGTCTACCTCCTGCATCCCCCCTACCTGGGATTGAACCAGAAACCCGAGCTCGTGCCCTGACTGGAATTGAACTAGAGACTTCATGGTTCCTGGGTCAATGCTCAACCACTGAGCAACACCAGCCTGGCTAACACAGCTTTTTAATTCACTCATCTACTGATGGAAACTTGGACTGCTTCCAAATATTACCTATTGCAAATAACACTGCAATGAATATAGGGGTACATATACTCTTTTGAATTAGTGTTTCAGGTTTCTTCAAATATATTCCTAGAAGTGGAATCACTGGGTCATAAGACAGTTCCATTTTTTAATTTTTTGAGGTAACTCCATACTGCTTTCCACAGTGGCTATACCAATCTGCATTCTCACCAACAGTGCACAAACTTTAGCACTGAAAGTCTTTAACAAGAGACTTCAAGTCACCTTCCCTTTCTCCACATCCTCACCAACACTTGTTAATTGATTTATTGAAGATAGCCATTCTGACAGGTGTGAGGTGATATCTCATTGTGATTTCAATTTGCATTTCTCTATTGATTATTGATGTTTAGCACCTATTCATATGTCTATTGGCCATTTGTATGGCCTTTTTGGAGAAGTGTCTCTTCAGATCCTTTGACCATTTTTTAATTGGATTGTTTGTGGTCTTGGTGTTGAGTTTTATAAGTTCTTTATAAATTTTGGGTATTAACTCTTTATCAGATGTATCATTGGCAAATATGTCCTTCCATTCAGTGGGTTGTCATTTTGTTGACGGTTTCCTTTGCTGTGCAAAAACTTTTTTTCCCTTGCTCTAGGTCTAGGAGATATATCAGGAAAATATTTGCTATGAGAAATGTCTGAGATTTTACTGCCTGTTTTCTTTTAGGATTTTTATAGTTTCGAGTCTAACATTTAAATCATTAATCAACTCTGAGTTTATTCTTGTGTATGGTGTAAGTTGGTGGTCTAGTTTCATTTTTTTTGCATATATCTGTCCAATTTTCCCAATGCCATTTATTGAAGAGACTGTCTTTAACCCATTGTATGTTCTTGCTTCCTTTGTCAAATAGTAACTGACGATAAAGGCATGGATTTATTCCTGGGCTCTCTATTCTGTTCCACTGATCTATGTCTGTTTTTATGCCAGTACCATGCTGTTTTGATTACTGTTGCCTGTAGTATAGTTTGATATCAGATAGCATGATTCCTCCAACTTTGTTGAAAGAACAACAAAACTTCTGTGGCTCTTCTGGGTCTTTTGTGGGTCCATAAACATTTTTGGAGTATTTATTCTAATTCTGTGAAATACACCATTGGTCTCTTGATGGGAATTATGTTGAATCTATAGATTGGTTTGGATAGTATGGACATTTTACTGATATTAATTCTTCCTATCCATGAACACAGTATGTGCTTCCACTTATTTGTTTGTAACTTCTTTCAATTTCTTTCTCCAGTGTGTTACAATCTTCCAAGTACAGGTCCTTTACATCCTTGGTTAAATTTATTCCTAGGTATTTTTTGATGCAATTGTAAATGGAATCGTTTTCTAGTCTGCAAATAATGACAGTTTTTCTTCTTTCTTTCCTAATTAATTGCCTTTTATTTCTTCTTGTATGACTGCTATGGCTAGGACTTCCAGTACTATGTTGAATAAGAGTGGTGAATGTGGACATTCCTGTCTTATTCCTGATCTTAAGGGAAATGCGTGTAGTTTTAGCCCACTGAGTATGATGTTGGCTATGGGTTTGTCATATAAGGCCCTTATTACCTTGAGGTATGCTCCTTCTATTTTAGCTGAGAGTTGTTGTTGTTTTTTTAATCATAAATGGGTGCTGGATTTTATCAAATGCTTTTTCTGCATCTATTGATATGATCATGTGATTTTTATCCTTCATTTTGCTTATGTGGTGTACAAACATAAAGCTTACTCTAAGATGTTCACTGTCTGGTAAAGAAAGCTGACAGGTAAAGAACCTTCCTTCTACGATATGGGAAGTGTTATAATGCTGGTACAAGATGCTAAGGGAGTTCAGGGAGAAGTGGTGCATCTATTCCAGAGCACTGACAGTGACGGTGGCATTTCACAGAGGAGGCGGTAATGAATGAGCAGTTCATTAAAGGGTAAGTAGAGATGTGACAGAAAACAAAGAAGACAACCTCCTAAGATGCTAGGAAAAACTTGGTTACAGAAGTTGTACCTAGCTAAAAAGAATGTGTGTGAGAGAGAGAGAGAGAGAGAGAGAGAGAGAGAGAGAGAGAGAGAGAGAGAGAATGGGAATGAAGAAATGAAGTGATGACTCTCTAACAATTAAAAATAAGAAACCATACCTTGGTGAGTCCTGCTGAGATGGATTCTCTCCCACGGCAGTGCTATCTGAGGTGAGTACATGGAAAGAAACTGAACAAGAAACAGATGGTGTCACTCCAGGGTGCCCTGTATATTCCTCCTTCACAATGACTGCTCAACTACTATCTGCTTCACCTCTGTGGAAACAAGGTCCCTTTGGCTCCTTGTCCTCCTTGTCCTGTCCTCGACACTGCCCGGCACACCCAGGCACTGGAAATGTACCAAAGCAACGATGCAGGAAGTCCTGAGTGAGAGGCCGCTGAGGCTGGCGCTGTCCTACAGGTAACCCACTCACCCCCCTGTCAGGGCCTTCTGCACCAGGATGTCTGTCTTTCCACTCTCGCCCTTTGCTAGCATTTTGATTCTTGCTTTGCACGTTTAGCATCATTTAAAGCCACTATAATCCCAAGGTGATCTTAGAATATGTTGTGCCTGTCTGAGGAAGAATTGGAAGAAAATTCTTATGTAATAGGAAATGTTCAAAGCATTCCCATAGGAATGGATCAAACCACTTTTACTTAGAGTTTTTCGGGGAAAAAGCCCTGCCTAGAAACTTGGCCCAGGAAAGTATAAATGCATCTGACCTCTAACTGGGCACACGATGGTGAACACTTTCATCCCTTATTTCGGGAGGTAGCTGTGCTACAGAAGTAACTTCTGTTATTTCTGAAGAAACACCAAAATGGAGCTTGTTCTTTTCTTGCAAAACTGCATTCCCAGGGCAAACCCACCTGTGGAATGGGCCTGCACAGGATGGGAACGACGGGCCAGAATGCCAGTCAAAACCCCAAAGAGATGCCGCTTCACACCCACTAGGATGACTGCAACATAAAAGGCCAGGATGTGGAGATTAGAGCCCTCACACGTTGCTGAATGTTAAATGAAGTAGTTGCTTTTGAAAAGAATCTGGCAGTTCTACAAAAGGTTAAACACAGAGTTGACATACAGCCCAGCAATCTCACTCTTAGAGAAATGAAACTTACATTCACAAAAAAACTCACACCAAATGTTCATAGCAGCATTATTTGTAATAGGCAAAAAATGAGTCGAAACCGGTTTGGCTCAGTGGATAGAGCGTCGGCCTGCGGACTGAAGGGTCCCGGGTTCGATTCCGGTCAAGGGCATGTACCTGGGTTGCGCGCACTTCCCCAGTGGGGGATACGCAGGAGGCAGCTGATCGATGTTTCTCTCTCTCATCGATGTTTCTAACTCTCTATCTCTATCTCTCTCCTTTCCTCTCTCTAAAAAAATCAATAAAATATATTTAAAAAAAAATGAAAACACCTCAATGGCCACTACCTGGTGAATGGATAAGCAAACTGGCACATTCGTACAGTGTAATCTCAGTCATAAAAAGGAATGCAGTCCTGATACATGCTACATGATGAACTCTGAAAATATTATCAGTGAAAGAAGCCAGTTACAAAAGACTACATATTGAGTGGTTACATTTATATGAAATGTCTACAGTGGCAAAACTATAGAGGCAGAAAGCAGATTAGTGGTTGCCAGGGTTTGGGAGTGAAGGTTTGAGGACAAATGGTGAGTGGCTGCTAATGGATACAGGCTTTCTGTTTGGGATAATGAAAATGTTATAAAATTAATAGTGGTGATACTTGCCTTTGTGAAAATAGTACAGACAATTGGATCATATACTCTTAAGTGTGAATTGTATGTTAATTATCTCTCAATAAACTTATTTATATACAGTATATACTGTATATGGTCAGACAAAGTTCAATTACAAAGGGAGGCCAGGCTGTCCCAGAACTTTCCATTCCTCAGGTGAAGAAGGGTTCAAGTTAACATCAGAACCACTCTTGCATTTTCTACACTTGTATGTGTGTGGGTCTACATATTATTTATTTAGCTAACTCTTGGGAAACTATGCATTTGTGCTGTCTGATATGGTAGGCACTGGCCACATGTGTCTATTTAAATCTAAATTATTAAAAATGCAATGAAATTTAAAATTCAGTTCCTCAGTGGCACAAGCCACCTTTCAAATGCTCAGCAGCCACATGTGGCTGGTGGTGACCATGCAACGCAGACACAGGGCAGTTCCATCATCTCAGATCAGGCTCACCAGACTGTGCTGCTCTGGGGGCCAATCCCTTCCCACCAGTCCTCTCTTTAAAGCCCAGAGTTAAAGAGCTCTTTCAATGATTGTTGTAGGTAAAAATCTGTGACCAGACCAGGCACAGAGCAGCCCTTGTAAAGAACGGAGCCACAGCAAGGCCTGTTCCTGTGTGAGTGTGTCACTCCATACTCCCACACTTGCTCTGTCCTGCTGGGACACAGGCTGCTTTTGATTTCTTTAAGAAAAAAGATGGCCCTAACCAGTTTGGCTCAGTGGATATAGCGTCAGCCTGCGGGCTCAAGGCTCCCAGGTTCGATTCCGGTCAAGGGCATGTACCTTGGTTGCGGGCACATCCCCAGTAGGGGGGTGTGCAGGAGGCAGCTGATCGATGTTTCTCTGTCATCGATGTTTCTAACTCTCTATCCCTCTCCCTTCCTCTCTGTAAAAAATCAATAACATATATTTAAAAAAGAAAAAAGATGGAGGAGGAGGAGAAGAGGGAATTCCAGTATTGTTTTTATAATACCAGTGGAGTAATAAACAATTGTTTAATGTTCTGAACTGTGAGATTAAGCCGCTAGGGGAATAGGAGGGAAGATAAATCAATATTTACCAGTAGTCCTTATCCCACATTAAATATTAGCTTAAACTTAAAAACCCATGGCTTTTGTTGCTGCTTTTCCTCAGGCCCACATTTCACTGGCTTCTTGCTCTTGTAGAGAAATAATCATTTCAGAAGCAGTGGGAAATATTTGAACCATGTCCATTATATGCACTTTACCGTCATCTTTAATAGTTACTGTAAACGTAGGAGTTGCAGGAAAACATTGCCAGACTGACATGGTTCATACTGTGTAACACAGGGTCACACGAATGTCAGTGGGAGTCGACCGGCATAACCAATAAAGCTGTAGGGGGATCCAAATGAAGAGTCATTTGCTAGAAGTTTTGACAAAACCTTGTGAGCTGAACTGGAGTGTTGCATTTCACAGATTTGCAAAACTAGAGACATTGACAGTCCCTGCTCCTCCTATATAGACATAAGTGTGACCTCCACAAGCTGGGCTTAGAACCTGCCATCTGTCCAGTTTGTGCAGCCACACCCCTGAAACACTAGCCACTGGGAAAACAGCAAAACTCGGCCTGCGGAGAAGCCAGAAGAAAGTCTCAGAAGGGAATGTGAAGCCAAAACCAGGTAACGTTATAGCATTGGTTAGATGGTCCATACCGCATAGTTCCTACTGCATAGTAAAAGATTCATGGGTACTGCCCTCCCTGGGGTTTCCAATGAAGATCCTTTATAAACACCAACTGAATAAAATTCCCAACACCATCTCCACAGGAGATGTATATTAAAATCAAGCTCTTCTTATCGATGCTAAGGCTCAGCCTGAGAGGTGAAATCGCTTGCCTTAAATAACAGCACGCCGGCGGAGTCCAGGTGCACTGGCATCTGAACCTGCTTTGTAAACCTCATTATAACTGTGTAGCATGTGACAAGAAATGCACTCATTCTACAAAGAATTTTGGAAGTTAAGTGGTTATTTAATCAAAGTCACTTAAATGATTTATGGGTGGAAGGATCAAAGAATTAATGTTACAAAATTAAAGAAAAGCCAAAGCAAAAGCAGTGGGAGTGGGGTGGGGGGTGGAAATCTGATTTTCCCATGTTTTAATTCTTCTGTGAAATGAAACCCAACAAATGATTAAATATTTACAATGCAAGTAAATCCCTCACTACTCCCCCACCCCGAGGAAGGAAAATGACAAGATTTGTGTTGCTCAACTCAAGGCCTCGACCTTCAAATAGTCTCCTATTCCTCTTGCCTTCATTCCCAGGTTAGCTGCAGAGCGGGGATTGGATCTTCCTCTCGGTCCTTTGAGCCAAGAGCTGAGACAGAGGCTGGTGATTCCAGCCTTGTTGTAGTTGAGCCTTGATTGCTGTTGGCATCACTGGGAGGAATTGACCTCCAGGCCAGTGACTATAGCAGAAGAGTTGCTGTGCAGGAGACACCACTATGGAGCAGCACTTACTTCAGTGGGGCTTTGGTGCCCACTGAGTCGGCCCCTTAAGTGTGTTGCTTGTGGATGTGTAGAGTTGTAATCTGGTATGGTCTGAAGCTGTCCACTGGGTTCACTGGGTCTCTGGGGCCTGCTAGGAGGTGCAAAGTCAGCCACTGCCTGGGGCCAACCCAGCAGGAGCTACAGAGGGTTCTGCAGATGGCTGCTACTTGTATTGGGTTTGGAAGTGCCCAGGTGAGGCCAAGCTGTGAAGCAAAGCAAGCTGGTGGTATTGTCAGGTTATGAATCTCTTATTGATAGGTATGGGCATGCTGACACCAGCTGCTTGTTTAAGAGATTTTAGTAAAGTCTCAAGCCTGAACTATGACAGGCCATTCATATGGAAAAGCCACTGCACACAGCTTAGGTGGGGCTAGAAATTGGATGAGTGGGGTCTCAGGGAATCATGTGGAGTAAACAGTGTGAGCCAGACTGATGGAAACAGATATGGCTGCCAGTCAGCTCTGTGATGGGGGATGTCCCAGCTCAGGAACAATGACCTCCGTGAGAACCCCTTGTTGGGAGAAAGCTGCCCCTGAGTTTCTGCCCCTATGCCAGACAATCTGATTCCTCCTGGTATGTTCCTGGATCCCCCAATGCTGCTGCACAGAGCTGGGTCTCAGAGGAGCAGGACTGTGTAAGTTTGTGCACCAGCCCTTTAAGTGGGACTGTGTGGGACTCCAGCAGCCTCTGTGTCACTTTGCCACAATCCCTGCTTTTTTTTTTTTTTTTTTTACAGCCCAAATTTATGGGGACTTCTCTTCTCAGCTCTGGAATCTTGGGCTGGTTTTTTAGTGTGGGGCTGGGTTCCCTTGCTTCTCATGGGAGGCTTCTGCAGTCAAGATATCCCTCCCCATTAAAACACACACACACACACACACACAC
>NW_006300018.1:241671-249170 GCF_000327345.1 Myotis davidii
GCCCCCACCAGTGTTGGACCAGCCTGTTCCACATCTCTGCCCCTCCTACCAGTCTTGATGTACTGTCTTTACTTCTTTAGTTGTAGGACTTCCATTCAGCAAGATTTCAGTTGGTTCTGAATGATGGTTGTTCTGTATTTTAGTTGTAATTTTGATGCGGTTCATGATCTTATATTCTTGACATACTCAGAAAGACACATAAGAACAAAAGAGAACCATGGCGGGCTGTCTCCCAATAATAATGTGATTAAATTATGCACCACAATGGTTATAACATGGTACCCAGAGATGTTACCTGTTCATCTCCTCTTTTTCTCAGAAAGACATCCTTTTAAAAAATCCATCTTTTTTTTTTTGTATCATCTCTCAAATAATTCTAAAAGGTTTGCACTGAGAGAGGCATTTTGGAAACCAAATGGTTATAAAATTTTGGAAGCTATTACAAATTACACAGATTTTTTTCAAATAAATGGAGGAGTCCTTCATATAATGTTAAAAAATAAAAAGGATTCAAAATTATACAATAGTGCCTAAAATACTTTGCATATTCATTATGTTTTTCTGTCTTTTACAAATTCTATAACGAAAATGTCTTGTATTATTCCTCTATTCTGAAGAAAATACAGTGTTCTAGTTCAGCCCCTCACTTCACAGATGAGGAACTGAGAAGTGGAAAGGTCAAGTGACCTCCCCCAGATCCCCAGCAGGTCTTTTGCAGACCTAGTACCTGCATTCACACCCTCTGATTTCTAGTGCTGTGTCTGTGCTTTCTCCTTTAGGGATGTACAGGGGGCAGAAGGGCAAGACCATAGTAACTATGAGTTTCTGAACTTGGGGGAAGCAGTTCTTTGCATACTGTATGACTGATGAAGCTGGACTCAGGTTCACCTGTCCATTACTACAGGAACACATACTTGGCCACCAACCCAGATGTGGCTTAGCCCATGGCAAAAGGAAGCCCAGAGACTCCAGTAGGCAGGACTGAGGTTGGGCTCTGGCATAAACTCCTGAAGGGTTGGCTTCAGCCCGAGCTATCTGTATTACTTGTCTAGGTCCCTTTTTATTGGATAATTAGGGGTCCTCCCACTCCCTTAGCAATGTTCACAATTCATGTAAAACATCTTTCTCAGTCACTCACTTATCTGCCTTCTTCTTCTACTATTATTTTCAAATGACAATATTGCACCATTGCACATTTTATTTTATTTTATTTTTTGGGAGCAATGACTTTGCTAATCCCTATTGCAGGAGAAGAGCCCAACAAAGTTATTAGAGGATCTAATTGGGTTAATTAGCTCAGTTGAGTTTGAGTGGCGTTAACTCGGTAGAGTTAGAGACACCCTTGGAGTGCCCTGGGGTTTACCTCTAAACATCTTGCAGTAGAACTCAGGCCTGCTTCTGCGGGGAGTGTATTTGGGGGAGGCACCTGGCTTTCTGATACCTGTTACAGACAATTTGAATTAACTTTCCAGCACCGAGTCCAGGCTCTTCTCCAGGCATGAAGGATATGAGACCAAAGATTTGGTCTTTGCCTTCCTGGTGTTTGAGTTCTAGGGGAAGGTAGATGAAGTGTGCAGTGATAACGCACTAAGGTAACCTCTAGAAACTGAGCGACCTCTCCCCCCTTCTCCTCAGCACCTACCTTTCAAACTTTGGGACAGTGGAGAGAACAGTGTCCCCAGCTAAGAACATAACAAAGGGAGAAGTTCTGAGTGTGGTTGGAAGGAAAACATTGCTGGCTACAGGGCTTTCAAGATGGACTCCTGAAAAAGCTTGTGTTCTGCACAATGCTGCCCTTAAAAATAGTATAGTTTACCTTAACTAATAAAGAATTAAAAAAATAAAATAAATAAAAACATCAAAAAACAACAACAACAGTATAGTTTATGGGAAACTAATGGCCAGCCATTTAAAACCTAAGCAACTTTGTAACTAGAGCAGCAAAAACAATGATTTGTTCTTGGGACATAATTTAACATCCCAAACAAAAGGCTTAGAGTTCTAGAGTCTGCCTCAGGGTGTTAAAAATGTACGAAGGTGAAAGAGCAGCAGTGCTGCCTTGCAGGTGCCAAGGCAGAGCTCTGAGCCACAGGGCAGCCATCAAAGGGCACAGGAGGAAGCACAACTAGCTGCATCCTCGAGCCCTGTCAGGAGGCGTGCTTCTCCTGGAAAGAGCCCTACTACGCACTCCTTTTAAATTTGCTTAAAATAGATCTCTAAAGGCTCCTGCCTATGCGGCGCCCTACTGAAGGTGTTGGTTTGATTTTTACCTTGTTAAAATGTATAATTTCACTCCCATTGTTCCACTTCCCCCTGCTTCAGAAAAATCACAGATATATCAACTTAACTTGCATCCCATGGTACACTGACATCATTCCTCCCTTTACCAGCCACCCGTGAACTAATCCATGTCATAAGAGCATGAGCTGTAACAGAACGGAGCACACTTCACAGACAGATGAGCCTAGAGCACAAACTCCATGAACCTGGCAGAAAGGTCCAGGCATGGCAGAGCTCAGGCCAGTGCAGGTCAGGAAAGACAACCTGTTCTTCAAGGGCACATAGTGACAGAAATGAAAAACTAAAAAATAACGGGAATTGTGGGAAATAGGATCTGTGCTTCCTATATGCGGCCTGATGGTTTCATGTATTATATAGTTTTGTGTGGATTACATGGATTTTCATAATCTTGTGTTGACATTCTTGTATGGGATGAAATGCCCACTGTGTGGCACTTGTGCTGGACAGAACCAAGGTTTGAAAAGGCCATGTGCAAACAACCTAGATGTGGTTGGTATGGGAGTTACAAAGTAGAGCCAGCATGTGTCGACAAATTTGCTCTCTCTACCTGCCCCTGGGCTGTTCCTCTTGCAAGCACATGAGGAAATGTGAGGAGAAGTGCTGATACGTGTGGTCACCTAAGGAAAAAGCACAACCCTAATCCTGTGGCAAAAGAGATTTGACTCTCAAGACCAAGAAGCAAAAACGCAAATGAGAGGTAAGGAATAACATGGGGATACACTAAAGAAACCATAGTGTCCATGTGGGAAGGGACCAACTCCTGACACCTTGTCTGATCAGAGAAGGCACACAATGAATTCTGCATGAACAAAAACATTCAATTTGACATTGGGTATAAACCACATATAGAAAACATGTTCATGCATTTTTCCCCTAAAAAATAAACAAAAAGCATTTTATCAGCCTAAATTGTTTCTAAAATGGATTTCAAATTCCTTTGTTGTTTGCCTCTCAAAACAAATGGTTCTGTTTATAGAAATCAAACAGCAGGCCCAAAATCAAGCCTCTGGGACAGTCCTCCCCAGACCTCTTCATTAAGTCCAAGCTGACAGCTATTAATCATTTAGGGGCTGCTAAAGGCTTCTTGCACTTTCCTAACTGCTCTACTTTTACAAGATCAGATAACTGGATTATTTGGCTTTTCATTAAAATTCACCTTACCTATTTGAAATGTATTTTTCCACTTATGTTTCTGTTCCCATACAAACTCAAACCACTAAATTTCCTCTACTTCTGCAAATTCTTATTTTAAAGTTGGAAACTTGTTATTTTTAAACTTTCGCTTGTGGCACTACTTTTCCACTTTGTATTTGCTATCTGAATCACAAAATCTGCCCCTGTTTGATTTGGCTGTCTATTGTTGGCTGCCATTTTTCTCCCAACTTGTTTTTGTTTTTTGTTTTTTTTTTCTATATCTACTTTTGCATTTCATTGCGTATATCCTTTCTCAAGCCCTAAAAACATCTTTTTAAAGTGCATGTCTGTTTCATGCTCTCTCATTGACAATGTTTAAGCAGATAACAAACTCTATAAAGGGAGAAATTGCTGCTAATAAAGCAAAAGAATAATTGTAGGAGCAGGGTCTCAGTTAAGATAGGAAGGGAGAGGGTCCTAGGATGTTAAAAGGGACATCCATACCACTTAATGGGAGCTGAAAGCAGGGGAGGCTGGCCATAAGGATAGGAATGTGTTGGGTTAAATGCAAGAACTATGTTCAAAAAAATTAATCAACATTAATATCCCAAGTGAATTTGTGTGGATATCATGTGCCCCCTGATATGATGTGATGAGAAGGGCACTGTTCTTCCGTGGCAGTCTTCCCCTAAATCCATAACCCCAGTCTAACATGGGAAAACCTCAGACAAACCCGTTCTGAGAGACATTCTACAATATAGTTGACCAAGAAAACCAAACAGGCTAAGAAACTGTCACCGACCAGAGGAAACTAGAGGATATGATGACCTAATGTGACGTGGAATCCTGCATTGGATCCTGGAACAGAACAAGGTCAGTAATGGGAAAACTGATGATCCGAATAGTCTAAAGTTTATTTAATAGTAATTTACCAATGTAGGCTTCTTAGTTTGACAAAGGTAACTTGGGAATGTAAGATGTTAACATTGGGAAACACTGAAACTGGCTACAATGTACATAGGAACTCTGTACGTTCTGTAAATTTCAAATTATTCCAACATAAAAACTTTATTTAAAAATTAATCAAATAATAAATTATTCTCAAGACCCTTGTACTTGTGGCTTTATCCTCTGGCTTCATTATTTCTATTCTTTTCCGAACCTCCTATAATTATTTGTATACTTTTTGAGATCATTGTGTGGCTTTATTTTTTATTCTTCTAAAATTGTTTCTTCTGAGATCACTTGACTTGATTAAGAAGTCCTTTCATTTTTTTTAAATATATTTTATTGATTTTTTACAGAGAGGAAGGGAGAGAGAAAGAGAGTTAGAAACATCGATGAGAGAGAAACATCGATCAGCTGCCTCCTGCACATCTCCTACTGGGGATGTGCCCGCAACCCAGGTACATGCCCTTGACCGGAATCGAACCTGGGACCTTTCAGTCCGCAGGCCGACGCTCTATCCACTGAGCCAAACTGGTTTCGGCCCTTTAATTTTTTTCATCAATTCTTCTCCATAAATCAAAAGCAGTGGTCATGCTCACCTTCAATTGTTTCAGCACCCATAACCCGACATGCATACATTCATTCATTCCCTTATGCCTTTATTCAACACACACACATGGAGAGCCCTATAGTAGGCTGGGCTCTGAGCTACTGCTCAAAATATGCTGGTGACTTAGAATCCCAGCTCTCAAGTCATCAAGATAAAGAAAGGTAAAATTCTTTTGACTTGCTCATCATAAAACAAGATTATATAGCAGGGGCCTTGCTGGACCTTTAAGGAAAGCCTTCATTTCCTACTATTCTTTTCTACGTTTCCCTTCCCTTCCCTCCCCAAGCCAAAACCAGGCTACATGCTTCTCTAAAATAATAATCTACTGAGTAACTGGGTTCCAGAGGCTGGCTGCATGATGAGTGACAGTATGAGCTTGTTTTTCATGGTCACTTGAGTTAAGAAATTACATCAAAGACAAAGGTTCCATTTTCCTGTTTTGTGTATAATTTTTACCTATCGAAAAAAATGGTAAGGTTGGCTCTAGGAGTTGATTCAGCACTCCTTTTGACTTTGCTGTGCTCAAAACTCTCAATCCAGGGCCCAAAAGCAAATAAATTAGAACGGTGACATCCCAGGGAGGCTCAAGAGGTCAGTAGAGAGGGGTGGCCCAGGTAAATGTGAGGCAGAGTTTACGTAAAAGGTGATGGTGGTTGAAACAAGCTATAGGTCTTGAGTAGACACTTCCAGTTGCCTACATAGTAACCTCATTCATCTTTTTCCTTACTATCAGTACACCACCCTGAACTTATAGGTGCAGCAGTGTGTACAGCCAAAACCTACCTTTCCTAGCCTCCCTTGTGGCTGGCAATGACCATGTACAGTTATGGCCAATGAAAAATAAATGAACATTGCTAAGTGGGGTTTCTGAGGGAAGCTTTTTACATGGGAACATGTGGCTTTTTGCCCTTTCTCTTCTTCCTGATGGGAATACAGATGCAATGCTAAAGAGGGGCAGCCACCCAGCAGCACCGAGTGTGAGGACAAAGCTCACACTCTAAGGATGAGTGAGCAGAAAGATGGGCCGGGCCTGTGTCCCTTATGGCATGATGGAACCACCAGCCCTGGGCAGTTTATCTCAGGGTTTCTTTTTATGTGAGAAAAAAAATTCCAATCAAGTTTAGCCCCATTTAGTGAGTTAATGCATTAGTATTTGTTACTTGTCAAATCTTATCCGATGGAGGGTTTGAAGTCAGAGAGGTGAGAACTAGGTGGGCATCAATTCTGCAAAGCAGAAATATAAACTTCTTCATGGTAAAAGGGTAAAAAAATCAGGAATCATAGAGAAACATAAGTAGTGGTAAAGAAAGAAGAGGTATGAGGAATGCCTACTCATTTCCTCGGTGGCAAAAGATGTAACTATAAAAGCTACCTGAGATCACCTGTCTAGAATGGGAAACGATGTCACCTGACTCCCATAAATGGTGACAAAAGTATCAGAATTTTCCCCAATCATTGTCTTAGTGACTTAGAAATTGTCTGAGAGACTTTCTCTCCAAGGAAAGGGTTTCGTGTGAAAAGAGAGAAGCCATAGCTCTAGAGGCCTGATATGCTAACACCAATGCTACGATGACAGTAACGCTCGCCAAAACATGACATCTCGGCTGTGATTTGCTAGATTTTTAATAAACCTCAAAAAAGCAACCTTACTGAAGGCTCTCCCCCAGCACGTTGGGCTTGTGTTCACACCTCCTATAGCCTTTGCTAACCAGTGCTGTTCTGAACTGTATATACATTTGCTCGACTTCTATATCAGTTCACATACATATACACAGTACATATACATAAATGCTACAGTTACACTATCTAATCTAATAAAAGAGAAACATACAAATTGACCACACCTTTGCTACACCCCAGCCACGCCCACCAGCCAATCAGAGTGTCCATATGCAAATTAACCCAATCCAAGATGGAAGCCAGCAGCCACGGAGCTGGAGCAAGCAGGAGGCTTGGTTGGCCCGGCAATGGAGGAAGCCAAGTTTCCCGCCTGCACTGGCCAGCTGTGGCCTCCGCTCAAGGCAACAAAGTTTCAATTATAGAAGATAAATAAACCCCAGATACCTGCTTCCAGCCAGCCTCTACTGGGAGCTTGGGTGGCTGGGGGCTGTGGCCAGCCTGCAAACAGCCATCAGCCCCTCACCCTGGCTGGACAGGCATCCCAGCGGGGACCCCCCACCCTGAAGGGGCTGTAGCCAGCCTTCAAACAGCCATCAGCCCCTCACTCTGGCTGGACAGGCACCCCAGCAGGGACCCCCACCCTGAAGGGGCTATGGCTAAACTGCAAACAGCCATCAGACCCTCACCCCGACTGGCCAGTCACCCCAGCAGGGACCCCCTCCCTGAAGGGGGCATGGGCAGTCTGAAAACGGCCTTCAGCCCCTCATCCAGGCTGGCCAAGCACCCCAGTGGGACCCCCACCCTGATCCAGGACACCCTTCAGGGCAAACCAGCCGGCCCCCACTCATGCACCAGGCCTCTGTCCTATATAATAAAAGGGGAATAT
>NW_006300018.1:251411-253954 GCF_000327345.1 Myotis davidii
ACGGGGAATCACTGGTCACTATGACACACACTGACCACCAGGGGTCAGACATTCAATGTAGGAGTTGTCCTCTGGTGGTCAGTGTGCTCCCACCGGGGGAGTTGTGCTCAGCCACAAGCCAGGCTGATGGCTGCCAGTACAGCCGTGGTGGTGGGAGCCTCTCCCACCTCCTCAGCAGCGCTAAGGATGTCCGACTGCAGCTTAGGCCTGTTCCCCGCTGGCAAGTGGACATCCCCTGAGGGCTTCTGGGCTGCCAGAGGGATGTTTGACTGCCAGCGTAGGCCCTATCTTCCCAGGGGGGAGCAGGCCTAAGCTAACAGGTGGTCATCCCCCGAGGGGTCCCAGACTGCAAGAGGGCACAGGCCGGGCTGAGTGACCCCCAAATTTTTGTGCACCAGGCCTCTAGTAGTACATAATATATATGTAAGTCCAACTATATGTAAGTTCACTCTACTCCAATTCTGAGGCCGATGCAGCCTCTGATATGGCACCTGGCCCCCAGGACTGAAGGATAAATGTGCAGTGTCAGAGTGAGGACACCAACATTTGGCTGTTTGTCAAAAAGACCTCACTTATAAAATGACTTGTTTTCTCTCTCCAACTCATTTAAACCATTGTCTACCCTTTTCCTAGCTAAAGTGGACAGGAGCCTGAAATTATCTCTTGAAGAACATATACTATGACCCATCTATTGTTTTTCAAACTGCTTCAACTCTTCCTATATCTTACTTCCCAATGCTTTCATCATATTTGTCCTCTCCAATGGTCCTTTCAAAGTTCCTTCATTTCTCTAACTTGTGAAGAATAAAACTCGATACTTTATTATAGCACATAGTTAATTTCAAGTTGGAAGCTTTTCAATAGATTTTATACTTGTTCAAACATCCTTTGTACTTGCTTTTGGATAAGATATTGTGTCCATATTCATCTGCGATCCGTAGTGACCGTGAATTGTTTTCTACCACAGAAATTCACAGAGAAGCACATCCCATTATTTTCATTCATTTTCCCACCCTAATTCTGATGAACTTTTGTATGCCTGGTTAATTTCAACAGCATGTAGAAATTGTTGAGATGTATTTTTAAGTGCTTTCTGGACTGGCCCTAAATTATATACAAGCATCTCTAAATATCTCCAAAATCTAAATGCGTGAATTTGCCATGATTATGTACCTTTCTTTTCAGTAACTGTATCAACTCTAATGAGCATGCTATTCACCCCTGTACAATGGGGCTGGAGTTAAATTTCAGTTCCCACAAATGTTCTGGAATTTTATGAAAATACTTCTGTATGAGATCAGTATCGTGGATTAGTTCTACTTTATTCCTAAAATCAATCAATGTCAAAGGCCTCATTCTCAGTTTCATATTTAAACATGTTCCACATTCCTGGATGGAACTTAAACATAGTTAAATAGGTTGCATTCTCTGCATAATTTGTTCTCTCTTTGGTGGTAGAAATTATGTAACACATACTAAGTAGAGGAGGAGACAATGGGAAGGGAAGTCACAGAGATGACTCAAAGATACCAAAGCAAAAATGGTCGGAATGGAAAGGGATAGTTGCATCTTTAAATTCACATCTGCCTTCAACTGTTGGCTATTCAAAAGAGGCTGACAAGTCAGAGGACACTGCATGCTGTTGCCATGTTGAAATACCCTCTCCAAAGAAAGGCCAGTAACGACCTTGCCATCACCTAGGCCTGGTATGAAGGTAGTCAACAGTTCAGATTGGCAGAATTGAAAAATTCCAGCATGAAGGAGAGTGGAGAGGGATTGAGAATGAAATTGAGAACAAACAGAATACAGGCCTGGAAGTCACTCTGGGCAAACACAGACTCTGCCATGTACTAGCTGCATGACCTTTAATAACTGAAATTATTAAGTGTGTGTCTCTGTTTCTTTCTCTGCAAAATAAGGAAACCAACACTTACCTCATAAGTTTATACTGAGAATAATCACATATGGAAAGTGTTTGATACACTGAAAGTGCCAAATATGTGTTAATTGATTTCTTTCTCTTTTCCTCTCTCCTCCAGAAAAAAATAAGAAAAATCCACAGTATTGGTGACTCTTTTTCATACCTTTTTATCATCAACAACAATCTTATGATTATACTAGAGGCCCGGTGCACGAAATTTGTGCACAGATAGGGCCCGTAGGCCTGGCCAGCGATCGGGACCGATCTGTGGGGTGACTGGCAGGGCAATTGGGAGGTCCCTGCTGGTACCCACCTTGGCTGGCCTGGGGCCTGTGGGCTGGGGGCAGCTCCTGTGTTGAGCATATGCTCCCTGCTGGTCAGTGCATGTCACAGTGACTGGTCATTCCACTGGTCGTTCCGCCTTTTGGCTGATTTGCATATTTGGCTTTTATTATCCTATCTAATAATAAATAAACATGGTAATTAACCGTACCTCTGACATGCTTCCCATTAGCTAATCAGGGTGATATGCAAATTAGCTGCCAACCAAGATGGTGGCCGGCAGCCACGCAGCTGAAGCGAACAGGAGGCTTGCTTGCTCCAGTGATGGAGGAAGCCAAGA
>NW_006300018.1:254388-268302 GCF_000327345.1 Myotis davidii
TCGCTGCTGGCAAGTGGACATCCCCCGAGGGCTGCCAGGCTGCCAGAGGGATGTCTGATTGCCATCTTAGGCCCAATTCCCTGGGGAGCAGACCTAAGCCAGCAGGTGGTCATCCCCTGAGGGGTCCCAGATTAGAGAGGGCACAGGCCAGGCTGAGGGACTTCCCCTCCCGCCTGAGTGCACAAAGTTTTGTGCACCGGGCCTCTAGTATAGGATATAAAGAACTTTGCTAAGCACCTGAGATCTGACCCTCAAATTGTTTATTAGATAAAGGTATGGAAACTATAGTACAGCTATCTCCCCTTATCTGCAAGGGATATGTTCCAAGACCCCCAGTGGATGCCTGAAACCATGGGTAATACTGAACCCAATGGATACTGTGTTTTTCTCATACATACATGCCTATGGTGAAGTTTATTTATAAATTAGGCACAGCTATAGATGAACAATAACTAGTAATAAAATAGGACAGTTGCCCTGACCGGTTTGGCTCAGTGGATAGAGCATCGGCCTGCGGACTCAAGGGTCCCGGGGTCGATTCTGGTCAAGGGCATGTACCTTGGTTGCGGGCACGTCCCCAGTGGGGAGTGTGCAGGAGGCAGCTGATCGATGTTTCTCTCTCATCGATGTTTCTAGCTCTCTATCCCTCTCCCTTCCTCTCTGTAAAAAATCAATAAAAATATATTTTTTTTAAAAAATAGAACAGTTACAACAATATATTGCAATAAAAGCTATGTGAATATGGCATTATTAAATAAAATGAGGGTTACTTGAACACAGCACTAATACTGTGACAGTAGATCTGGTAACCGAGATAGTTACTAAGTGACTAATGGGCAGGAGATACAGCGTGGAAATGCTGGACCGCGGTGTGATTCATGTCCCTCGTGTGAGATTTCATCACACTACTCAGAATGGTGCTAATTTAAAACTTATGAATTGCTTATTTCTGGAATTCTCCATTTAATATTTTTGGAATGCAGCTGACCATGAGTAACTGAAACTACATATAGTGAAACCAAAGATAAGGGTGGGGGGTAGACTAGTATACATGGTGACATAGCAAAAAAAAACCAGTCAGGGATTCTATGTGCTTTGAAAACTCAGTGTTGGAGAGATCACTGCTCCATGGAGAGTCAGAGCAAAAGCAAAGAGGCTTTCTCCTGGAATTTGAGGGATGGATCGCACATAGTTAAGAGACACAAGAAGGTTTTTTTCAGCACAGAAGACAATGTAAGGCAAAATTGCAAAGAGGGGACAGCAACTCTGGGCACCAGGAGTTAAAGTAATTAGATCAGAGTGAAGGGTTTGTGTTTGGAAATAAGGATCAGTGCCAAGCTGCAGCACTTCATCCATCATCGACTCAATACTAATGAATGTCCTTGAGCTTGGTGATTAGATGACCAAAGTCATGTCATAAAAAGATTAACCTGGCTGCCCTGGATGGGCTCAGTGGAGAAGGCGGGAGCTGGAGGCAGAGGGAGCACCATGGTGACTACTGCAATGCTTAGGAACCAGAGATGAAACCTGGATGAAGGTGGTCACAGAAGTGAGAGGAAGGACTAATTCTAGAGATCTAAGGAAGAGAAGCATTAAGAGAGGCAGCCACGGGATTAGGAAAAAAAGTGAGAAGCAAATACTGATCTCCAACTACTATCAGTAAGGTAGCACAACTGGGGTGAAAAAATTTAAAATATTCTGAAATACATTTAAGGTATTTATACACAGCAGGAAGGTTTTGTGGGTCTCAACTTGCAGTGGTCCTAAAATGTTGGCAGTTTAATTAGGTGAGAAATAATCAGCTTTCTCAAGAAGAATGAGTTACCCCCCCCCCATTAAAGCATGATAAATTATACTACTATATGGATTATTCCCATGGAATCTTTCTGATTAGACAGCGTTATGAAACTTAATATTGTTTTAGGTAATATAACCCAACAGCAGGGTTTCTATTAGTTAAAAATAACTTATCATTAAATTTGAGTGACTATTAGATTTCTATCACCAACTCATGATGGCTTCATGCCATCCCTGATTTGGGAAAAGCTCCTAATTCATTATCAGAATCAACCTACACCCACCCTTCCCTTGCAAAGAATCGAGTCTCCTTTAAATATAATTTTAGTAGCTTTTTGTGTTTCTCCCCTTCCTCCATCCTGCTGCCTGGAATGTGTTCTGTTGTGAGGAGTCCCAGTAGTGACCCTGGACCCTGAGGCCACCCGGGTGAAAGCTGCATGCGAAGGGTGACAGGCACAGCCAGGAGCGACTCATGGCTCTCACTGCCCACACACAGACTGTTCCGAAGGGAAAGAAAACAAAACTACCCTGGGACTACAGCAGGCCACTTTGAGTCTTCCGTTTGTGCAGCGGATTCTAACCCTAATTAACAGGATACTTCATCCCGACAGTTTTCTATTGTGAATGAAGTCAATTTTTAATGTGAAAGACATTTTTTTAAACTATGAGGTAAAATTAGGAAGCAAAAGCTATAGTTCAGGCAAGTTACAGACAGGTATCATTACACATCCCTAAATTATCTCAGTTCAGCTTAACCAAGGGGTAGCTCAGATTCACACAGGACAACCGGCAGTCGAGATTGACCTGTAACTTAAGGAGCCAACGGATAGTAGTATTTTGCCGCAATCACCCCTGCCCCCAAAGGAGAAGCCTCTGCTCCAAGGCGGGCAGGGCCTGAGCTGGTGGCTGACGGCACCCTGAAGAGATGACTGTGAAGCCCAGCCACCTTCCTGAGGACAAACTTCCTAAGCCTGAAGCTCTACCTGTCCCTTTAGTGACTCTACCACGGGCTTCAACAGGGTGCATGTTCTCCTAAATGAAGCCTCACAAAAAAACAAAAAACGAGGTGGACTGCGTGCCTGGGAGAGTCCCTGGGCACAAGGAGATGAGTTTGTGAAATAGAGACTTGAGACTCTCTCTGATGTGGCCCATCTGGGAGGTGTCTAAGCCCAAACCCTTCTCTATGACAGCGATAAGGATAGGGACTGTCTCCTTTCCCCAGCCTCCCGGCCCAGCAGCTCGGGCAGGTCCTACCGGATCTGTTGGGTATCGGATCCCCTGTGCAAAGAAAAGTGATGCTTTCTATTCTCCTATGTCATATTTTTAACTCTCAAAGAGAAACTATACTTCTTAGTATTTTATTTTAGAGTGTTATTTTGGGGGGACTGGATATGGGGACCATCAGCTAATAACAATAAGATGTTCAAAGTCTATTCCTCTACTGGCACCAACACCTGCCCTGAGAGAAGCTGGCTCCTGAGCCTTCTCCTTCCCTGGATCTGGGCATGTGAGGTAGTGCTGGAACTGCCCCAAGCAGTAGGAGGGGTGCTCCACTTCAGCTTTCTCAAAAGTAACCCACGATTACTTTAGTTATGGTGAGTAAAGCAAAGTTGGGGTACTACTGGCAATTGTCAACTTGAATGAACAGCTTCTGCCTTTTGATGAAACTGTGACTTAGGTCACTCACACCATTTCTTTTCCCTGCTTTCTGAAAGCAATACATTGCCCCCGGTTCCTAGGCACCCTCCTCCGCACTGTGGGCCTACGCCAGCTCAGCTGTATCAATACTTCGGAAGGTGCGTGGACCATTAAGCAGGGACCAGCGGTGGCCTTTCTACCAGCACTTCATCAGGGAACATAAATCACTTCCCAAGCTCTGAAAGAGAAACACGTGCCAAAAATATGTCGATTTACAAAATGTTTTCATCTTTACAGTATTTTATTTCTCCTGCTTCTTGTGACATAAATAGCACATAACACTGACCCCAGAATTCTTTAAGAACCAGCTGTGAAATTTCACTAGCACTGGCATGAAATCAAGAACTGAAAATAATTCACCCCAATGTATGGGGGCTTCTGTCCGACTCTGGTGGGGCTTTGATTTGGAAATGGTTTATAAAGCCTCTTTTCTTCCTGAAACGAAACAGAACTTAAAAGAAAAATATGGAATTTGCTAATGGACAAAGATGCAGACAGTGTTTTGGGGGGAGGAGGGACTGCTGCATGGTGGTGGTGGTGGGCGGGGGGTGGAAAGAATATCCTATATGATAAAGAGGTAATATGCAAATTGACCCTCACTCTGTCACAAAATGGCTACGCCCACAGCAGAGGCAGGGTTCCCATAACGAGCTTTAACGAGTGATCAGCAGGGACCTGAGGCTGCACCTCCACCCCACCTGGTGGGGCTTGACGGGGGACCTCAGGCCATGCCCCACAGGGGTGAGGCCGGCTGGGTCTGGATCTCGCCCAATGGGGGTGGGGTTGGCCGGGTCTGGATCTCGTACGATTTCGAGGTGCATGCAGGTGGGTGGGGTCTTGGCCTGGGTCCTGCAGCGTGCCCCAGACTCTGACAGGAGTAAGATTTTCATATACATTTTAATAATTTTCTTTCATATCTGGTGCTTCTATTATAGAGAAAGGGCAAATAGCAATATTAAAATATTTCCTCTAATTAATTCCCTTTTAATGTGTGTAAATTTCGTGCAGTGGGCCACTAGTGGAAGAATAAAAAGGAAACTTTTAAAATACTTACTTAGTTTGCTTGAAAGATTAAAAAATATTTAATTAAAAATCAGTGTCCTGTTGGAATCGGAACTTATGATTTGTGCCGCTTGTGGAACGAGACTAGAGACTCGGGGGCTCACCTGGCCTGGGACTTGGACACGTTGCGGGCACAGGTTTCCCAGCTTGCAAGGTGGATTAGAAAGGAAAAGATGGGGCAGAAATGAGTCAGTCCTTTTTTAACGTTGGTGTTCATCTATTTTATTATAATTAAAAAAATAACACCCTCCTCTCAATAAGCTCAGTTTGTAAATAAGAACAGTAAGCGAAAACAGTTTTCTCTGTATTTTTTCAATTACAGAGCTTCAGGTGTACAGTAATCAGCAGTGTGGTGCCTGAGGGGAGCAGGGGAGGGACTGGCGGTGGGAGATGGGATAGAGGGCATAAATGGTGATGGAAAAAATAATAAAATAGGGGGAAATTGCCTCCCCATATTGGTAAGCATAATTTCCTCAAAAAATTGACCCTTGCTCTTCAATTAAATTAAAGTTGTATTACATCTGGGTGTTCCATCAGTCAGATGCCACCTGAAAGCAATCCTACTAGGAAGCTCCTGGTCAAGGCTCCCAGGTACAGCCATGCCCTTGCTAGCTCTCACAATCTGAGCCTCACACTGTTAGCACAACGCCAGTGCCAGGCCACACAAGGCTGAGTTCACACCCAGTGCAGCCTCTAGTGAGCTGTGCTATGTTCTTGGGCAAGTAGGGCTCTGAGCTCCCTCCCCCAGCTATAATGATGGCAGTCATCCTTCCTTCAAGGCAGACGTGGTTGGTCCAAGATTCTGTGTGCAAAACACCTAGCAGAGTAGATGGTACAATAGTGTGAGCTCAGTAAGTATTTGCCGTCTGGATGAAAGACGCTGTCCTTAAGACAAAGAGAGTCCATTCCAGCAATCTCAAGGCACTCCAACTGTATTCTCTGTTCACACTGAAGTGTATGGAGTTCTTGGAATAAAAATAGAGCCCAGGTTCATATATTACTGTTGATGCATACTAGCCGACTGACTAACACACAATACGTTAAGCTCCTCAGAACCTCAGTTTACTCAACTATAAAATGGGGATAATAGCTACATTTTCCTTGAAGATGATAAAGATCACAAGAAGGAAGCTCTTGGGACGTGTGGGGTGCTATACAAATATAGATTATTATTAAGTTTGAGATGTCTCTAGTCCAACTCAGGGGAAATTATGCAAAATTATAAATAAATCAAAGGAGTATAAGAGTGAGAGGAACAGGGACAAAGCAATGGTTCATCAGCCAAGCTTCAGAAAAGGCCACAGGCGGTCTCACAGTTAGATGTCAAGTTCTCCAGCTGTCTCAAAAAACCTACTATCATCTCATCACCCCAGAGCACACGGAGTGCGAGGAGGGGAAGCTGGCTCAGCGGCCATGCTTCTATGCCAACCTACAAGGTCTTCCCAACACATGCTTCCTCTGAGTAACCCAAGCAGTTTTGTTTATTTTAAGACATGAGGAATAACCATGTGTTTCAGAAATAGATTCTTTCTGCCTCCTCCCTGCCAAGATGCCCACCTGAATTCACAAAATGTCATTTGGAAAGTTTGATGGCTGCTGTGGTTTTTCCAGGGCTACTTTGTGCATTATAGTGATTAACCCCTTTTCAACAGTTCATTACACGGTTTCTGAAAAACATAAAAAAGACATTATGGGAGGGCAAAGGCTTTAAACGTGGCACACTTCAGGAATAATGCTTGCCACACACAAATCCATTCATGCTTCCAGGTTCCATGAGTAATGGAACCGATTTAGGGGCTAATTGAGGAACAATGGGGAGCGTTTCCTTTTTGAAGAAGACCCTGGTTCACTCTGGGGCTGGGAAAAGAAAGGAAAGAGGGGTTTGCTTCTCAACTGCCACGGTTACTTTTTGGAAGTTTCTTTCTCTCGGGCTCAGTGAGGTGCAGCCAGGACCTTAGCTTTCCCACAAAAATGTGCTTCCCTTCAAAGCACAACCTAAGGCCCCAAGAAGCACCACGTGTCTCACCTTCACGGTGCACCATCCACTCAGCTGTGGGTGCTGAGGGCACTCTGTTTTGAGAAAAAGCAAAGCTAACAATATCCAAAGTGCCACTTATAACTACCTATAACATTTAAATATATCTCACAAATCCTGAAAAAAAACAAAAAACAGGAAAAAGTGCAAAGGACATGAACAGGCAATTAAAAAATGAAATGAAAGTGACAATTGTGAAGAAATGTTTCACCTCACTAGTAATCAAAGGTAGACGAACAAAAATAAGATACCACCCTTCAACTTACAACATTTGTAAAGATTAAAACATATTATTATACCCCATGTTGTTCAGGTGCGGCTAAAAGGGCAAACTTTCATACTCTAGGAATGAAGGAGTGAACCTGCCTTCTGGTGGGCAACCTGCAAAAGCCATAAAGATATTTAGATCCCTTTGATCAAAGTAGTTCCTTTTTCTTATGTGGAGAAAATAAACATACATCTATCTGAATGAACATGGAAAGATGTTTACTGGAGCACAACACGGTTAGAAACTGTTTCCCTAAAGGGCCAGATACTACAGCTACTACAAGCTTGGCAAGCCAGCGGTCTCCATTGCAGCTACTCAAGTCTACTCTGATAGAAAGAAACTAGCTACAGACAATACATAATCAAATGGACATGGCTGTGTTCCAGTAAAACGTTATTTACAAAAACAGGCTGGATTTGGTCCATGGACTATAGCTTGCCAACCCTTATAGTATAATTTATAATAATAATAAAAATAGTCACCTAAATAAATGTCTGACAATATGGAAATGGCAAATGAATTTATTTCATGCAGCTATTACAACATCTTTTTATTTTAGCAATTTGGGGAAATAGTCATGTGTAAAAAAATCAGAATATAAAACTTTAGAATTAGAGTAATCCTAATTTTTTTTTAAAGAAAGAAAACATGTAAGTATAGAAAAGGGATTAAGAGAAATACACAAAGATTTTTTTTATTGTTTAAAGTACTACAAATGGTAGTACATATGTCTCCTTTTATTTTTGCAATTGACCTTCCCCCGGCCTCCCCTACCCCTGGGCACATGCCCTCACCCCCCTCCCAGTGTCTTGCATCCACTGCTTGTGCTTATATGCATGCATACAAGTCCTTCGGTAGATCTCTTAGCTGTCGCCCCCCCCCCCAACCCTCCCCAGCCTTCCCCCTCTGTAGTTTGACAGTCTGTTTGATGCTTCTCTGCCTCTGTATCTATTTTTGTTCATCAGTTTATAATGTTTTTTTAATAGTGATGGTATTTATTTTTTACGTTTCTCAGGATCTGAATTTTCCATAATATATGTGTTTTATTTTTAAAATAGAAAACAATGTTTAAAGTGACAGAAATGGACTTCTCATGTAAACATGGTTGCAATAAGTCAGCATTCTCTCTCTTTTGCTTGTGGAAATGAACCAAAAATGAAGACAAAAGGAAAAAATTTACTATCTTCCATTTGTGCAAAAACAAGAAAAAAAAACATCAATTTTTTGTAAGGAATACAAAGAGGAAACACATTTTCTCTGGAGCTTCGGAGAAGGAAATGTAGAGAAGAGAAGGAGGGAAGTTGAGGGGCAGCCAATTTCACAGAATGCGGCCCCTCTGAGGGTGCCAGGCACCCTCCGGACTAAGGCAGACCCAGCAAACCCAGTGATGGGCCGAAGCTGGGCACAGCCTGGCCTAGATCACAGTCAGGGGCTGAAGTTGTACAATCTGGGGGTCTCTTTTAAAGATTAATGAGTTAACATTTTAAATACATAATTAGGTACCAACATTTATGTTCAATGAGCAAAGACAAATGTAAATGTGTTAAGCTGAAAAAATCTACAGACACCACCAAGATTCAAAAAACTGTTTCTAAAAACTAACTGCAACTATCTGCATGAGCCACTTCTACAGCCCCCTCCTCTCTGAGCCCCCTCCTCTCTGAGCCCCCTCCTATCTGAACCCTCACTTTTCTGACACCCCTGCTCTATGACAGCCCTGTTCTATGACACCCCTCCTCTATGACATCTTGCACTGCCACCCTGCTCTATGACGACTCTCTTCTATGACGCACGTGCTCTATGACATCCCTCCTCTATGACAACCCTGCTCTAAGACACCACTCCTCTACGACGCTCCTCCGATATGACATCCTGCACTGACACACCTGGTCTATGACACCCCTCCTCTATGACAACCCTGCTCTAAGACACCACTCCTCTACGACGCTCCTCCGATATGACATGCTGCACTGACACACCTGGTCTATGACACTCCTCCTCTAAGACACCCCTGCTCTTTGACACCCCTGCTCTATGACACCCCTTCTCTGACACCCCAGCTCTGACACCCCTGCTCTACGACAACCCTGTTCTAGGACACCCCTCCTCTATGACACCCCTGCTCTATGAAACTCCTGTTCTAAGACACCCCTCCTCTATGAAATCCTACACTGCAACCCTGCTCTATGACGAATCTCCACTATGATGCGCGTGCTCTATGAGACGCTCTCCACTATGACAGCCCTGCGCTATGACACCACTCCTCTTTGACACCCCTGCTCTATGACGCCCCTGCTCTATGACTACCCTCTGCTATGACACCCTCCTCTATGACACCCCTGCTCTATGACACCCCTCCTCTATGACACCCCTGCTCTATGGCTCCCCTCCTCTATGACAACACTCCTCTATGTCGCCCCTGCTCTATGACACCCCTCTGCTAAGACACCCCTCCTCTATGACACAACTCCTCTATGATGCCCCTCCACTATGACACTCCTATTATATGACACCCTTGCTCTATGACACCCCTGCTCTAGGACACCCTTGCTCTATGACACTCGTCCTCTGACACCCCTGCTCTATGATGCACCTCCTCTATGACACCCCTCCTCTATGACACCCCTCCTCGATGACACGCCTCCTCTATGACACCCTCCTCTACAACACCCCTACTCGATGACACCCCTCTATGACACCCCTAGTCTGACACTCTGCACTATGACACCATTCTCTATGATGCCCCACTCTATGACACCCCTCCTCTGACACCCCTCTGCTATGACACCCCTCCTATATGACGCCCTTCCTCAATGACGCTGCTCCACTATGACATCATGCACTATGATACCCCTGCTCTGACACCCCTCTTCTATGACATCCTGCACTGACACCCCTGTTCTATGACAACCCTCCTCTATGACATCGTGCACTGACATCCCTGCTCTATGAAACCCATCCTCTATGACCCGTCCTCTATGACATCCTGCTCTATGACACCCATACTCTATAACAACACTGCTCTAGGACGCCTCTCCTCTATGACACTCCTGTTCTATGATGCCTTTCCTCTATGACACGCCTCCTCTATGACACCCTACACCATGAAGCCCATCCTCTTTGACAACCCTGCTCTATGATGCCCCTGCTCTATGACACTCCTCTGTGAGGGCCTCCGCTATGACATCCTGCACTATGACACCCCTGCTCTATGACAGCCCTCCTCTATGATACCCCTGCTCCATGACACCCCTGCTCTATGACACCCCTCCTCTATGACACCCCTAGTCTGACATCCTGCACTATGACACCCCTCCTCTATGACACCCTACACTATGGCGCCCATCCTCTATGATGCCCCTTCTCTATGACACCCCTCTATGAGGGCCTCTGCTATGACATCCTGCACTATGACACCCCTGCTCTATGACACCCCCTCTATGACATCCTTCACTATGACACCCCTGCTCTATGACACACCTGCTCTATAACACCCATACTCTATAAGACCCCTGCTCTATGACGCCTCTCCTCTATGACACCCCTCCTCTATCATGCTCCTTCACTATGACATCCTGCACTATGACACCCCTGCTCTATGACACCTCTCCTCTATAACACACCTGTTCTATGATGCCTTTCCTCTGACACACCTCCTCTATGACACCCTACACTATGAAGCCCATCCTCTTTGACACTCCTGCTCTATAATGCCTCTATGACACCCCTCTTCTATGATGCCCCTGCTCTATGACACCCCTCCTCTGTGAGGGCCTCCGCTATGACATCCTGCACTATGACCCCCCTGCTCTATGACCCCCTCTTCTATGATGCCCCACTCTATGACACCCCTCCTCTATCATGCTCCTTCACTATGACATCCTGCACTATGACCCCCCTGCTCTATGACCCCCTCTTCTATGATGCCCCACTCTATGACACCCCTCCTCTATCATGCTCCTTCACTATGACATCCTGCACTATGACCCCCCTGCTCTATGACCCCCTCTTCTATGATGCCCCACTCTATGACACCCCTCCTCTATCATGCTCCTTCACTATGACATCCTGCACTATGACCCCCCTGCTCTATGACCCCCTCTTCTATGATGCCCCACTCTATGACACCCCTCCTCTATCATGCTCCTTCACTATGACATCCTGCACTATGACCCCCCTGCTCTATGACCCCCTCTTCTATGATGCCCCACTCTATGACACCCCTCCTCTATCATGCTCCTTCACTATGACATCCTGCACTATGACCCCCCTGCTCTATGACCCCCTCCTCTATGACACCCCTCCTCTATCATGCTCCTTCACTATGACATCCTGCACTATGACACCCCTGCTCTATGACATACCTGCTCTATAACACCCATACTCTACAAGACCCCTGCTCTATGACACCTCTCCTCTGACACCCCTCCTCTATCACGCCCCTCCGCTATGACATCCTGCACTATGACACCCCTGCTCTATGACGCCTCTCCTCTATGACACCCCTCTGCTCTGACACCCCTCCTCGATGATACCCAAGCTCTATGACGCCCCTGCTCTATGACACTCTCTATGACACCCCTCCTCTAACACCCCTCTGCTATGACACCCCTCCTATATGACGCCCCTCCTCTATGACATCCTGTACTATGACACCCCTTCTCTATAACACCCCTCCTCTATGATTCCCCTGCTCTATGACTCACCTCCTCTATGACACCCGTCCTCTATGACACACCTGCTCTATGACACCCCTGCTCTATGACACCCTCCTCTATGACACCCCTCCTCTATGATGCCCTACTCTATGACACCCCTCTGCTGACACCCCTCCTATATGACTCCCTTCCTCAATGATGCCGCTCCTCTATGACATCCTGCACTATGACAACCCTGCTCTATGATGCCCCTCCTCTACGACCCCTCCTCTACGACATCCTTCACTATGACACCCCTGCTCTATGACATACCTGCTCTATAACACCCATACTCTACAAGACCCCTGCTCTATGACACCTCTCCTCTGACGCCCCTCCTCTATCACGCCCCCCCCTCCTCTATCACGCCCCTCCGCTATGACATCCTGCACTATGACACCCCTGCTCTATGACGCCTCTCCTCTATAACACCCCTGTTCTATGATGCCTCTCCTCTGACACGCCTCCTCTTGACAACCTACCCTATGAAGCCCATCCTCTTTGACAACCCTGCTCTATAATGCCTCTATGACACCCCTCTTCTATGATGCCCCTGCTCTATGACACTCCTCCTCTGTGAGGGCCTCCGCTATGACATCCTGCACTATGACACCCCTGCTCTATGACAGCCCTCCTCTATGATACCCCTGCTCTATGACTCACCTCCTCTATGACACCCGTCCGCTATGACATCCTGCACCATGACACCCCTGCTCTGACACCCCTCCTCGATGATACCCAAGCTCTATGACGCCCCTGCTCTATGACACCCCTCTTCTAAGATACCCCTCCTCTATGATGCCCCTGCTCTATGACACCCCTCTGCTCTGACACCCCTCCTCAATGATACCCAAGCTCTATGACACCTCTGCTCTATGACGCCCTGCTCTATGACACCCCTCTTCTAAGATACCCCTCCTCTATGACGCCCCTGCTCTGACACCCCTCTGCTATGACACCCCTCTATGACACCCCTGTCTATGATATCCTCCACTATGACACACTCCTCTATGACACTCCTCCTCTAGGACCCCCCCCTCCTCTATGACACCCTGCTCTATGACACCCCTGCTTCTATGAGCCTCTCCTCTATGACACACCTGCTCTATGACACTCCTCCTCTATGATAGCCTGCACTATGACACCCTCCTCTATGACACCCCTCCTCTATGACGCCCCTCCTCTATGACACCCCTGCTCTATGCCCCTCTCCTCTATAACACCCCTCCTCTATGATTGCCCTGCTCTATGACACACCTCCTCTATGACGCCCCTCCGCTGACATCCTGCACTGACAGCTCTGCTCTATGACACCCCTCCTCTATGATACCCCTGCACGGACACCCCTGCTCTATGACACCTTCCTCTATGACACCTTCCTCTATGACACCCCTGCTCTATGACACCTCTGCTGTATGACACTCCTTCCTCTATGACTTCCCTCTGCTATGACATACTGCACTATGACACCCCTGCTCTATATTTCTCCATGACACCCCTGATCTATGACACTTCTCTATGACATCCTGCACAATGATACCCCTGCTCTCTGACACCCCTCCTCTGACACCCCAGCTCTATGACACTCCTCTGCTATGACATGCCTCCTCTATGACGTCCCTGCTCTGACATCCTGCACTATTACAGCCCTCCTTTATGACTCCACTGCTGTATGACACCCCTGCTCTATGACACTCCTCCTCTATGACACCCTCCTCTCTGACACCACTACTCTAAGACATCCTGTACTATGACACCCTGCTCTATGACGCCCCTGCTCTATGACACCCTGTACTATGACACCCTCCTCTATGACACCCCTACTCTGACACCCCTCCTCTACGATACCCTGCACTACGACACCCTCCTTTATGACACCCCTCCTCTATGATACCCCTGCTCCATGACACCCCTGCTCTATGACACCCCTCCGCTATGACATCCTGCACCATGACACCCCTGCTCTGACACCCCTCCTCGATGATACCCAAGCTCTATGCACCTCTGCTCTATGACGCCCCTGCTCTATGATACCTCACTGCTATGACACCCCTCCTCTATGACACCCCTGCTCTATGATATCCTCCACTATGACACACTCCTCTATGACACCCCTCCTCTATGATGCTCCTGCTCTATGACACCCCTCCTCTAGGACTACCCCCTCCTCTATGACATCCCTACTCTATGACACCCTGCTCTATGACACCCCTGCTCTATGACGCCTCTCCTCTATGACACATCTCCTCTATGAAGCCCCTCCGCTATGACATCCTGCACTGACACCCCTCCTCTATGACACCCTCGCTCTATGACACCCCTCCTCTATCATACCCCACCTCAAAATATCTTCTTTC
>NW_006300018.1:268358-298070 GCF_000327345.1 Myotis davidii
TGCTGCTTTATCCTTGATCACTTAATTTTTAATGTGAAAAAACTAGGAATAGCTGTTCCCATGAGCTTTTGTGTGAATTTCCAGAAGAAGGACCGGCCACCACACCATGTTCGGGCAGCCATGGCAAAGGACCTGGTGGGTGCTCTGAATGCATTTCACTGTAAATATGAAATCACAACAGACTTAAGTGTTAGGTTGGAAAAGAAAATTATAAACTAAAGAGAAGAAGGAAGAAATTAATGAAAATGAAATGATATAGTGAGTTAGAAAATAGTAGAATGAAAAGAACTAAATGCTCTTTTTTGGGGTAAGAGTTAATTGCTACCCTAGTTAGTTAGGAAAAAGGGAGAACATTATAAATACACAAGTAAGAAATATAAGTAAATAACTACAAAATATTAGCACACTTAAAGATCCATAAAAGACTACTTTGCTACTTTGCTAAACTCAAAGAAATGCATTTGAAAACCTAGATGAATAGACAATTTTTGAAGAAAGTGTACCTAAATTATTTATAAACCATAATATACTAAAATAAATATACCAAGGCCCCAACAAAAGAGAATTGTAGACAGACCAGGTTCTATAGGAGAAAAATGAGGAAAGTTGACAAAGAGCCTCATCTCCTAAAAAGTACCAGGTACCACTGGTTTTCCATATAGGATTTCCACCAAATTTCAAAGAACAGAAAATCCCAATGTAATGTAAGCTATGCCAGAACATAGAAATAGAATGAAAACTTCCAAACTTTCTGATGTGCGCAATAACAAATACAACCAATACTTCAAAACTAAAATCACAGACCATCACTTATGAAAATGGAAGTAAAAACCCTCAATTAATTATTAACAGACTCTTGAGAGTTTAGCTAAACTACTCCATGGTATGATTGTCTTGGCATCCATTTGTTTGGCCAAGTGGCCTTCAGCGATTTTAAATGGACACTAGCCTCTTCAGGGAAGCTCATGCCATCAATAGCAAGATAGCCTCAGGGTCACATGCAAAGGGAAGATTCTGATATAATGCCCCCAACAGCCCTGGTGATTAGCAGTCTCTTCTGCCTCCCAGCACCTGTATGCCTTATGCTTTAGGTAAGACCCCACTGGGCTTACCAAAACCCTACTCTTTGGTTTGAATTGATCAATCAGGCCACAGCTTGGGAACCAGAAAGCACTCCACCCATAGACCCTAAAGAAGGCATATGCCGAGGTTCTGCCTCTCACGGTCTGTACTCTGCCTTCAACTCCCCATGCGGCCCCTCGAGGTATGTTGTGTCCTTCCTCCAGGACCTCTGAATAATAAACGTGTCTATTTCACTATCACCATTTCACTTCCTCTTGTGGTCTCTTGTTGAACTGTGGCTCATCATCTAGCATCCTGTGCTCCACTTAACAAAAGTTAATTTCATGAATTCATAACATACACAGAACCCAAGACATCAAAAAACAATGCATCCCAATCAGGTGGAGTTTATGCTAGGAATAGAGACAGTTCAACATGAGGAGACACATTAATATAAATTACCATATTAATAAATTTAAGTAGAAAAATCATAATGCAACATCCATTCTTGATAAAAAAAATTCAGTGATAGCTCTCACTGGTTTGGCTCAGTGGATAGAGCATCAGCCTGTGGATTGAAGGGTCAGGGGTTCGATTCAGGTCAAGAGCACATGCCCGGTTGCAGGTTTGATCCCCAGTAGGGGATGTGCAGGAGGCAGTCAATAAATGATTCTCTCTCATCATTGATGTTTTTATCTCTCTATCCCTCTCCCTTCTTCTCTGAAATCAATAAAAATATATTAAAAAAATTCAGTGATATAAGAATACTCCCTTCATATATAACAGTTGATCTACCCTTTCCAAGAGTTTGCATCATTCTGAAGAGAGAAATAAATACAAGCAGCATTTTCAGTTGTCAAGAACAAGACAAAGATACGAACATTTAACTTATTTAACTTTGCACTAGAAGTATTAGCCCATGTAATTAGATTAGAAAAAGAAACTAGGACTAAAAATACTTGTAGATGATATGGTACACACTCAAAAGGAAAAATAATTAAAAACTACTGAAATAATAAATGAATTTAGAAGATAAAGTAGAAAAATTATACAAACTTCAGTAACTCATATTTACAAACAATACCCAGATTGAAGCTATAATGGAAGAACATATCCCATTTACAATAGCAATAAAAGTAATAAAATAAACACAAATCAATTTAAGAAATGTGAAAGTCACTTATAAAACTCTTTAAAATGTTTCCAAAGTCCCCCCAAGAAAATCTGAGCAAATGGAAAGGCATACCGTGTTCTTGAATTGTATATATTTAAAGTGATCTTAATATAAGTATTAACAGTTTTTTCCTCTTAGAACTAGACAGATATCTACACCCAAGATTCTGTGCTGGGCTTTGGGAAGACTTCAAACATAAGTCAAACAAGACTTGCCCCGGTGGTCGGCAAACTGTGGCCCCTTGAGTGTGGCTCTTCCACAAAATACCACATGCGGGCGCACATGTACAGTGCAATTGAAACTTCGTGGCCATACTCAAGGGGTCAAAGAGCCGCATGTGGCTCACAAGCCGCAGTTTGCCAACCACTCCCCTAGACCATGTTGCTTGCAACCTCATGATCTGGTTGATAATTTGTGTTTACACCTATTAAAATACTCCAAAAAAGAGCTATGTATACTGAGACTTGGAAAAGGCAACTGTATTTAGCTACAAAGAGGTTACTACTAATCTTTGAGAAAGCAGTTTCCATAGAGTAGGGAAGCTAAAAATTAGTCTGCATGCCTTAGCAAAAGCCACTCATTTCAGTGCCAAAAGAAAGCAACAGAATTTCTCATCTAATTACAGGAAACTGAAGTGATACAAAAAATTCATCTCCTGCTCCAAACACATAGATAAACTGGATAAAAAACATGTACACACACACACACACACACACACACACACACACACACACAATCCCACATAGCCAAATTCAGGACAAGAAAAGGAAATCCTGAGGCATCATAAAGAGGAAATGCAAAGTCAGAGTGTTGTGTTGGCATAAAGTTGAATTTCTTAAATAGGTACCAGTTCCTAATAAATCCTGCAATTTTAGTACAGTCTACAATTGAGACTATAGCCAGCCCCTCCCCAGCTGAAAGGGAGCTGGACCTGATGGGTTTTCTCAGCATAAAGCTGAAAGCTTACGAACTGGTGAGGAGCTACTCAACTGGTGTCTTAAAAAACTGAGATGTTAACATAAAACGGCAAACACTGGGGAAATCTGTAGGATCCCAAAAAGGCAAATTCACAATTTTCCCCTAGGTACTCTTGAACCCAGGGCAAGTGGGTCTCCAATGAAAGAACTACTAAACCAGTGGTTCTCAACCTGTGGGTCGCGACCCCTTTGGCGGTCGAACAACCGTTTCACAAGCGTCGCCTAAGACCATCCTGCATATCAGATATTTACATTATGATTCATAACAGTAGCAACATTACAGTTATGAAGTAGCAACGAAAATAATTTTATGGTTGGGTCACAACATGAGGAACTGTATTTAAAGAAGGTTGAGAACCACTGTACTAAACTAAATCACACTCCAAATTGCAAAGCGTGGGAGAAATGCCTCACCATTAGCCAGTGTCAGCACTCACTACAAAGGAGTCCATACCCAAAACATCAGATAAGAGGCCAATCTGAAACAGACTTTCAAAAACGATTTCTAAAATGTTTACAAAGTGGGGAAAAAATAAAAACAAAACCAGAAAAGAAACTGGGCATCAGGGAGACAGATATCTGGTTCCAGTGAAGGTTTCTGTACGATGTGAGTTACACCTGCATGCGCTAGGCCAGTGGTCGGCAAACTGCGGCTCGCGAGCTACATGCAGCTCTTTGGCCCGTTGAGTGTGGCTCTTCCACAAAGTACCACGTGCGGGAGTGCACGTACAGTGCGATTGAAACTTTGTGGCCCATGTGCAAAAGTCAGTATTTTGTGGAAGAGCCACACTCAAGGAGCCAAAGAGCCTCATGTGGCTCGCGAGCCACAGTTTGCTGACCACTGCGCCTAGACCAAAATGGAAAAACAATAAATAATTGGGAAAATGAACACTTATTAGGAGCTAATTATGTACCAGGGACTGTCCTAAAATGTAACTTCCTCATACAATTCCCACAACAACTGCCCTGTGGAGTAAACACCTTATTGCCCATTTTTTTAACCGGGCCTCTGAGGGTCTAACCTTTCCAAGGTCACACAACAGGAATTGGAATTGGAACCCCAAATTAGGAAAGAGGGAGACACTAACTATAGCTTCTAAAGAAAACATGTAAAATGGAGGGGTTAATATCGCCAAAGAAGGGAGAATTAAAGGAAGTTGATTTTAAAGGAAGATAGATACCACCTGAGCTCTCACTCAGAGAAAAAGAAATATTTGAGATGAAAAGGAGGGAGTGTGAGAGTACTGAAGACTATATACAATATATAATGCTAACATCCCCAAACTAGAGTCACCTCTTATGCAATTATTTTAGCAGGAAAGGAAAAAATGATCTGACTTCAATTTATTTAGCATGTGCTTTCTAAAAAAGGATATTTGCCACAAGTAATTACCGTGAAAGGGGAGCTTTCCTGGTTTCAAAGGTTTTTAATCATGAAGTGGTATTTGACAATGTAATTATTTCCACAGGCTGGAAAGCAAACTTGTCACCGAACTATACTAGTAACTGGATTCGACCACAAAGAAAATAGTATGCATTGCTGATACACGTGGTCACTAATTTTATTGGAATAACACCAACATATATATTAATAATGATGTGACATTCTATGAGAGGCACTGAAACATAACATAGGAAACACAATTTTATGCTCACTTTTGTTCTTAGAGGTGGGTGACCTTGGACCCGGGCTGTGGTCTCCCCTTCACAGAAGGTGGGGGAAGAAGTCTTGGATCTTCATGCACTCCTAGTCCAAATTCCACTTTACTCAAGCCTCATTCTGCTCAGCAAGGCTGGTCACCCCAAATGTTCTGCAGGCAATGGTGAGCTCAATTTTCTCTTAATGATCTCAAAACATTTTAAAGATGAATTTGCAATAAGTTCCTCTTCTACCACTAAACCACAATAATTTTGAGCCAAAAATAGTCAATGATGGTGAACAGTAATTCTACCCAGGGAGGAAAATGAATCACAGAAAAATTCCTAAGAGGGTTTCTAGTTCAACTTTGTCAGCTTAGGGATAAGGATCTGAGGTGCAGGGATGGACAGTGAGATGGACACTAAGGGCAGACCTTGGCCTAGAACCCATGTATTCCAGTTTCTCAGCTAGTCAAGGCTCCATACCATGCTGATGAGAATCAGGCCAGCTTAATAATGGCAGAAATTACACACACACACACACACACTCACACACACTCACACACACACACAGGTTAAGTGAATGGTGCCTAGAAAAAGACATTTGCATTAATGAGGACAGCAGAAGTACAGTGGTGGTTACCCATCAAACACCACTCCTCAGCCCTTCCCTCTTTCTTCCAGATCTGGAAACACTAGCTTCTAGAGCAGCTGGCGAAAGAGTGAAGAAACAGCATATCTGAGACACAATTTGGTTTAAACATTTGTGAAAGTCACCAAGCTCGTCAGCACAGTCAGAGGAGAGCAGAGGACCCTGGCCAGAGGTCTGTTCCCAGAAGATGGGAAATCTTAAATGAATTCAACCACAATAAACATTTTACCAGTCAGGACCAAACCTTGTCAGAAACCCATGACCTCCTTTAAAATGGAATGCTTAACTGTCTTGGAAGAGAATTTTGGACTCCAGGTCTTACTCCATCACAGGTCTCCCTCAATCATAAATTCCCTGTAGCATCATGGATAAGTCACTTCACATCTCCAAGCCTGAGTTTCCTCATCTATAAAATTGGGCCCCCAAAACTCTCAGTTTAACCAACCTCTAAGTTGAGAATAGGGTTATCTTATATGATAAGAGCCTAATATGCTAAGTGTCCGGTCGTCCATTCAACCATTCGAAACATAATATGCTAATGATATGCTGAGGCTGCTCAACAGCTCGCTATGACGTGCACTGACCACCAGCAGGCAGACAGTCAATCGATTGACCAGTCACTATGACATGCACTGACCACCGGGGCAGACACTCCTACTGGTAGGTTAGCTTGCTGCTGGGGTCCGGCCAATTGGGGCTGAGCAAGAGGGGCCAGACATGCCCTGGAGCGCCCCCCACAGTCCTTCTCTGGCTGGCCAACCTCCTGTGTCCTTCCCTGCCCCCGATCGTGCACTGGTGGGGGTCCCCTGGCCTGGCCTGCACCCTCAATCTGGGACCCCTCATGGGATGTCAGAGAGCTGGTTTCAGTCCAATCCTGCAGGCCAGGTCAAGGGACCCCCTGGTGCACGAATTTGTGCACTGGGCCTCTACTGTAAGATAAAAGATGTGCTTAAAGGATGATGATGAGAAGGAAGCAGAAAAGAATTTTGATGCTGATGATGTTACCTCTGACCCCTGACTGGAGTTGAGGCTAAGCTCTGCCTTCAGATAAGGCAAATCTGGTTTAAAAGCCAGGCTCTGTGCAACTGCGATTAAAACATGTAACTCTTTCTGAGTCTTGGTTTTTCTCAAATTTAAATTTGGAATAATAATGGGACCTAGCTCATTGGAAAAACAACTTAGGAAGAGATCCAGAGCCAGTTTATTCTTCTGATGTTATTCATGGAAACAACAGCATGTGGGCCTTTCTGAAAACTAATTTAGAAAAGTGAAACCATTCTCTGTGGATGTTCCTCATGATTAAATTATGCTGGGGAATCAGTAAAATCAGTAGACAGACTTCCCCCCATGGTCGGAGCATTAGGAATTTTGTGGGAAAATATTCCAAAAGCTTCCTTTTGGGAACATAGTCTTGATTCCATCTCAGTTTCAAATCCCGAGAAAACCCAGTTTAGAGACATGCTATTTGATGGACCGGTCTAAAACAGATGCCATACTCACACAAAATTTAAAGGCCCATTACTGTTTACTGTGGACATGCTCATTTGTTGCTCACCACCCTCTGAGGTCGGCAGAGTGGATGCTGTCTCCATTCTCCAGAAGAAGAAACTAAGCTATGAAAGTTCAAGTTACTTTCCTGAGTAAATTGCCAACCAACCCAATGCTGTTTGAGTTTAAGAGCATTACCCTCACCTAAATAAAATGTCTGTCAAAAGCCAATATGTCTCAATATTAATCATTAAAAATATTTTATCCATTATGATACCAACATGTCAAACCACACATTTCCACATATCTATATATATAAAACCCTAATATGCAAATAGATTGTACAGTGGAACAACCGAACAACCGGTTGCTATGATGTGCGCTAACCACCAGGGGGTGTGTGTGGAACATGGCAGGCGTCAGCACTGGGCAGCAGAGGGTGGAACATGGCGGGCATCAGCTGCGGCAGGATGGTGGAGCAGGTGAGCGGGGGCGCCAGACCAAGGCGGGGCCCTGGTAGCTGTCATCAGGGTGAGCCTCTGGTGGTTGCTGAAAATTCTTTGCTCCTGCATGCCAAGGTCCCACCTGGTGCTCGCACCTGCTTCTGGAGCCGGCCCCACACGCACCCACTACCTGCGCTGAAGTTGCCACTTGCACCTGCTGCCGGTGCCTGGAGCTGGCCCTGTTTGCTCAGCACTATCAGCAGGTGTGAGCAGCAGCCCAGCTCTGATCACCCCTAAGGGCTTCTCCACCTCCCCCTGCTCCTGAGGGGTGATCAGGGCAGCAATTGCCACTTGTACCCGCTACTGGCACAGGCCCCAATCGCTCCGTGCTGTCAGCGGGTGTGAGAGAGGCCGGCGCCGTCAGCGAGTGGGAGCGGCAGCGGGAGTGAGGCTGCTGGCAGAGAGGGGACCAGGGGCTATGGCGGGAGGGGCTGGGCAGGGGCATGGAGGATGGGCCGAGACCCACCCCTGTGTCCATAGCAGCCTCATGGCCCACACTTCCTTTCAAGGTGCATGAATTCATGCACTGGGCTCCTGGTTCACATATATAAAGTTTGGGGGAAGTTTAAGAAGCAGGTACTGGAGAAGACCTGAGGTTTTTAATACTGTGTGACCAGTCTGAGGGACTCAAGACCAAATCAGCCCAGCTTAACCTGTGTATCCCTGGGTCCCTTTGTATCCCTGGATTATGCTTTAATATTTTGTATTCCTTGTGTAAGATATTTTTATTGGCAATTCTACACCCATTCTCACCTCCACACTTTTTTTAATGACTTCCCCCAAAATATAGTAAAACCTCGATGTAACAGACTAATTCCAGTGAAGGGGTGTCCATTAAAGCTGAAAGTCTGTTATATAATAAACTAGATTTTCTGAATGCTTATGTTAACAAATTGACAAATTAATTTACTTATTTTTACTTATGTAGACACATTTGTGTAATTAAAAGTAAGTATGTATGAAAAGTTTAATTTCACAGAAAAGTTTTTATATGTATTACTGTAATTTTAAATGTATACAGAATAGGTGTAGTGGATGTGTGCATTCACCAGGCATGGAGAGTAAACGAATGCACAAGGCTGGGAGCGGCTTAGTGCAGGTCAGAACATCAGCCAGCAGTATTAAAACTGCTGCAAGGCCCTAGCCAGTTTGGCTCGGTGGATAGAGCATTGGCCTGCGGACTGAAGGGTCCCAGGTTCAATTCTGGTCAAGGGTACATGCCCAGGTTGCGGACTCGATCCCCAGTGGGGGGCATGCAGGAGGCAGCCAATCAATGATTCTCTCTCATCATTGATGTTTCTATCTCTCTCTCCCTTCCTCTGAAATCAATAAAAATAAAGTAATTAAGAAAAAAAACTGCTGCAGAAAGTCACACCACGTGACAACAGAACCAATTCCTCCTGATGCTGTGTGATTACATGATAATCATTTGCCCAACATTGTTTATGAGGCGACTCTTAGATTTAAATATGTAGACTATAGTTGTAGATGTGTAATATTTACTTACGTTGGTGAAATTACTAGTGTTTTTTCCAACATATGGCTTATTCTCTAAAACTTGTTAAAAATAACAGTGAATTAATAACAAAAAACCCCCTGTTAATTATAAGCAAATCTTGGTTAAAAGCATTTAAAAATGAACAGGGTGTTAATTTTCACATATGACATATGCACTGGAAATTTTGTGCCTTAAATTCGAAGTCTGTTAAATCGAGGTCCACAAATAGAGGGTTTCCTGTACTTACTTTCCCAGCCCTCCCATGGTTAGGGATGGGCATGCCAAAAGTTCTGGCCAATGAGATATAAGCTGAGCTCAGCTGGGGCAGGGGAGGAGGGACAGTTGTGGGAAAGTTTTGATTTCCTGATAAAAGTTACGGTACTGCTCTTTCTACCTTTCTTTCTGTCTTGAACTCAGATGTAGTGGCTGGAGCTGTAGCAACCATCTAGTGAACATGGGAGAAAGGTTATTGCCCACCTGTAGATTTCTTGTTATGAGATGAAAATAATATCTCTTGGTTTTAGCCACTCTAAGTTGGTTATAATTACTTGAAGCCAAACACATTACTAAATAATACGGCTGTCATCTTAAGCTCTTCTGTGATCAGAGTGTGGTCAGAAGAGCAGAGATCATTTTTCTACCCCATGTTGATGTTGGACTCTGGGAAGGGCACTTTTGGTTATGGGCCATTTTTCTAGCATTAAAAGCTAAAAGAATGCATTTTCGTGGAATGGAGGGAAACACACCCCAAATCCCTACCTTCTCACTACTCACTTATGGGTGTTCACCCAAAACATTCATTTATTAGAAACCATACTATTTGCATAAATGTCTTCAGAATGAAAGATTGAGTTAATGAGGTGAGAAAATAATACTCTAGTCAACAGATACAGTGAAATAAATGATCGCTCTATCACTTGTGCACACATATGCATTTTTTTCTCTTTCTCTTACTCCTTTCCTCCTTCCTTCTTTCCTTGGAAATTAAAGAGCTCAAAGAACCAATGAAAAGGAGAAAGGTGGAGGCTAAAGTAGACACAGGAACAAAAAGCTAGGGGAGGGGAAAGAGAGAAAAAAATGAATGAGTAAGGAAAAGAAATTTTTATCTCCTCTATCTGGGCTGTACGTATCAGGAAAGGTCATGCTCTGTCATCATTGCTCTCTGAAATTCGGTGAGGGTCCTTAGCTACTTAGAAAAATCCTTGCTATGCTCTGAAAGAAGTGATCTGCTTATATTTTCAAACCTTAATGCTTATTTTAAAATTTTTTATTTTCTTAGCAATTCTAAAGGTTTCATATGAAGGTTTTATATGAAGGAATAATTCAGATTTTATAAATATACTGAAAAGCTAAGAGGTATCTGCTAGTACCTTCCATGTGAACCAAATAATATGGTATTCCAAAGTCATCAGATTACCTTATCCTGGATCTTTGAGAACTAATTGGGGCTTCTTATTTCACAAAACCTAAAGGTAACATTTTAAGCCAAATTTGCCAATAGGTATTTTTTTCCCCTTTCAATCAAATACAGCTTTTTTTTGTTGTTCTGCTTTTTGGCTTAGTAAATATCCTCCTTTTTCCTCTCCTGAAAACAATCTCACAAATATCAGTAATAAATCTTCCCTGGACAATTGTTTTGTTTTGAAACAAGTTGAACAAGGGCAGTCTGGTCACATGTACAAAATTCCAAATGTATATAACCTTTGACCTTTTACCAAATTTCACTTGTCTGACTTTACCCTAAGAAAATCAATCAGGTGTGCAGACTGCATGCATAGGCGTGCTCATGGAAATGCTCAAAATAATGAAACACGGAGACAACCTGCGGTAGATTAGATCATGTTTGGAAATATTTACTCTTCGTTATGTCCCTTTCTGTGGATCCAGTTATATTCCTGTCCCTGACTTCAGGCTGGGCCATATGACTTACTGTGACATTGGAACATTGGAGAGCAAGATGCCACCCAAGGTTGGAAAAGCATTTGCACATTTTTGTGATCACCATGAGAAGAATATACAACACTAGGTGCCATCAAGATGAGAAGATACCAGGAGGGGATGAGAACTCGTGGAGCAGAGCTTCCCACCCGCCTCATTGTGTATCAGCACCACCCCTGCCATTCTGCAAACTCTTGAGAAAGAAGTTAAGTGCTTATCTCTGTATGGCACTGAGATTCTGTGGTTGTCTGTTATACAGCATTATCATGACCATTGTTGACTGATATATAACCAAAATGTCAAAAAATAAGGAATTTAATAAACCATGATACTTACAAATGAGTGTTAAACAGTTATGATCTACATACATATTGACATGGGCAATATCTAAAATACATTTTTTTAAAAGCAAGTTATAAACATATGTGCATAGTATGAGTCCTTTCTTATATAAATAACATATATATGTGTATGCTTACATGTATAGAAAAAGCCTGGGTAGAAATATACCAAATATTGGCAGTGTTTCTCACTGAGTGCTGAGAATATAAATATTTTCACTTTTTTCCTTATAAATATCTGTATTTTTATATTAAAAAGAAGCTTATATCAATTTTAAGTTGATGAAAATAATCAAATTATGTCATTTAGAAAAACATAAAGAATTCTGCCTTAATTTGACTTTCAATAGGAAAAACGTTATTTTCTTTTAAAGAGTTATAGGTATCCTTTTATTTATAATCTGGCAACTGAAGGCTGCAATATGTTTCAAAAATTAAATCAAATTCCCACCAACATACCCAAACAGCCTAGCCTTTTATTTCTCAAAATCTGTTTCAGACTGAGAGTGGCATATTTGTGAATTAGTCCTTATACAATTCCCCAAGGTCGAGTTAACCTTCTCTCCCACCTCTCACTCTTGATGATTTGGCCTTGATCTACCTATAAAACCCCCAATCCAGAAGCAATGATTAGCAAAGTGCAGGCTCTAAGAAAAAATAATTTGAACTGTGTCAGAGAAAGAGAAAGCTTACCCAATTAAAAGGATTGGTATCAGGAACAGAAGCTGTGAACATGATAAACAACGTGGACAAGGGGACACAGGGAGTGGTATTTAAGTCTCCTGGGAATTTGTGTGTGAAATACATCCATTTAATAAATCACTGAAGTGCAGGGGAGTCACTGAAAACATTTGACAAAAAAAAATCTGCCAGCGATCAGCAAGCATTTACAGCTCCCAGACATGGCTTACAAAAACTGCTCTAATTTTCCCGCAGGTGTTTCTGTCCCCCTGGACTGCCACTATCAGGGCCCACTGCTCTCTGGTGTTAAGGATTATAGTCGTTTCAGTTACAGGATAAAAAGCAGACCTGTGGTTTTGTGAAATAGTGAAAACCTGTTTGCTTGCAGAAAAATGACAGAAGCTTTCATTTCTGGTACCCAGCGAACAGTCCCTCTCTCTCTCTAATGGCCCATTAGGGAACCCGAGAGGAACAGGCTCTCAGAGCGCTGCCCAGGGTCAGGGGCCCAGGTGCTGCGTGTCCCTTGCAATCACTCAGGTGGCTGCCAGGGACCTCCCATTATAAGAAAATATTTTTTGTTATATGCTACATAATTTAGTGAGTATTTGTGTTTTAAATCACATAAAATGATTCGAATTTTGGTTGCTTCCTAAAACTGAAATTCTTTCCAGTTAAAATCCAAGATCTAAATATCTCTTCACAAACCTGCACTATTTTATGACAGGTTACTAATGTGCTGTTACTTTGATTTTGTTAATATTTAATACATCCTTTTGGTAGTTGCATCTTTCTACTTAAGAATTATATCTCTACAGATACTATACATGACTCTTCATTTACAAAAACATGAGAACAGAGGGCATAATTCTTTATATTTTATATCCCATCTTCCAGGAGGCTTAACTAAAGATAGGCACCAATACAAGATCATGTAAATTAAAATAAGTAGATACACAATAAGCCAGGAGTGGCATTAGCAGGCAACACATATTGTTGTGCCTTTTCGTGCACTTGCTAGAGATGGGCTCTGAGATTTCTGCAGTAATAAGACACGGAATTCACGGACCAGGGTAGGCTGCTTGCTCAGCACGAAGACAGCTAATCCTACTCAGCTAAACCTGAGGGAAATGTCTCCCTTTAACCTAGAACTGCTACTTCAAGAACTTAATTCTACTTATAAGCTCAATGTATGTGCAGAGATCTGTGTGGATTAGCAAACCTAAACACACTGCAACAGGTGCATCAGGCAGGTCCCCGGCGAGCAGATGGCAGGTTCAAATTGTGACCATCTGAGAATGGCCTAATAAAGGGACTGTTGGGCAAAGTTGTGGGTAAGACAAAAGAAGAGGGTAGTGTGGCAGTTCTCAAACTTGAGTGCGCATTAGAATTACCTGAAGGGCTTGTTAAAACACAGACTGCTGGGCCCCATCCCCTGACTACCTGATTGTGTCAGTCTGGGATCTGCTCTTCTGTCTCTAGATGATCACACTGATTTTGCTGGCCCGGCACACTCTTTGAGAGTCACTTGCATAGAGAAGTAACATAGGACTAGCATGTCTGAAGAAGCAGCTCTCAGGCCAAGGGGACAAGGGGAGGGAGAGGATGCTGGAACCTGGAAGGAGATGGTCATGTAGAGAAAGCACCTGAGATGATATTGTAGGAACAGGGCAAGGGAATAAATACCCTAACTCACTCCCTTCCCTCCTTCCTGTCTCATGTTTGCCTTTCCACTGGCTGAAGCGTTTGGAGGAGCAAGAGAAAAATAATCTGGTATAATAGCGGATTGGTTGCATAAAGCAATGGAGAACTCTGCAGATACGAGCCAGAATAAAGCAGCAAATGCCGAATACTGTGTACTGCAACATTGCCATCGGGCCCAAATGGTGCAGAATACCCTGTAAGGATGCCAGGCTACCAGGGTGCCTTTGCTTCCGTGGCACTGAGATTCCTGGAGTGGGCAAAGCATGCCCATGGAGGGCATCAAAGGGCGGGTGGGTGCACCTGACCAGAGAACTACAGGAAGAGAAGCAGTCAGCATCAAGGTCCAGAAAGGTCCATTAGTGGGGCCCATGAGGGGACCACAGGCCACCACTGATCCCTCTCACAGAGCCCACACTAAGGGACCTCACTGGGGTAGTTTCACCCTGGATGCCCATTTGAACCACCTGGGAAGCTTTGAAAACTACCATATAGATCCTGGTCCTAAAAGCTCCCAACGAACTGGGTAAGGCTGGGCTGCTAAGTAAGAAGGTCCCAGCTGCATGTCGCGGTGCATTGTGCTGGCCCCCTTCCAGCTACTCCAGGATTCTGCATTCCTCATCTTCAAAGCCCCCCCGCCCCCGCGCCGCCTCACAAAACAGGGTTCTAGACACCCTCTCCTCTGCGCCTGAAGCTGTGGCGATAGGAAGGGATGCGCCCTGTCTCTCTTCTCTGTAGGGCTGGGGCACAGTGTGAGCCCCCTTGTGACAGTGACAGTGGTACGGGTGTGTCAGGCATTCGTGCTGAAGCTATCGCTACTAGAAGAGAAAATAGTAAGGTAGCAACAGGTCACCTTGCGGATTTGAAGACCTGGACACAGTAACTCTGAGTAATATAGTCCACAATCCTGGCTGGGGCATGGCCTGGAGAAAATGTGGCTCTTAAAATGATATAGCATTCTATATCATTCTATATCATTCTATAGCATTCTATAGCATTCTAAAAGCAGGTTAAGATTCACAAAGCTGAATACAGTCAATAAAAACTGTGAAAAGATTGGGTAACATTAGGAAACAAATAAACAAAAAATCAACCCTAAAAATGCACTATTTAAAACAGACCTCACCAAGTAACAGCATCTGCAACCAGTTGGCCCGCACGACCCAGGTAATTTCCCACCAGGGCTGCGGAACACAGCTCCCAGCCTCCACCCCGTTTCAAAGGCTCCATTTCCTCCCAACGCTGTTTTTCTAAATTTGGAATGTAAAGTTTACCACTCACACAGTTTCAATTAAGATGACATATGCTTTATGAGAACAACACTCAGTCTACCTCCTGTAAAATCAACCCTTCTTAAAATCAAGATTCCTATTTCTAAGCAGGTCAGTGAGCAGGACTGCAAAGATGCGTTGAGAGAGAATTGTTTCTGGAACACTCGTCTGGGAATGAAGGAAAATTCCTCAGAGAGACAATCCTAGTTTGTCTGATGTGGAGTTCTGCCGGTTAGGGGAGCCAAACCTTTGTCCACTAACAAAAGCAAAGAAACCTTCCACTCGGAGGTTCTCGCTCGGAACTCTGAGTGAGAGCAGCAGTATGGACTTGCCGGCCGTCGGAGCCGCTGGCAAAGCCCCTACTCAGATGAGCTTCCCACAGGCACTCAGGAGAGTTAGTCTAGAATGGGTCAGCTCCAACTGGTGGGGATGATGATAATGAATGACAAGCTATAGTATTTATTGAGCACTTAATTTGTGAGGACGCATGCTGAGCATTTTACTGTATTAAGTTTATAAGGATGAAATATTTACAACAACCTCATAACATGGCTACTACTATTATGCATCTCCATGGCACAGAGACGGGTAAGTCACATGGTCACCGGTTACCTGTTAGCTGGCAGACAGGCTAGGATTCCAACCCACCAGGTGGCTCCAGAGCCCAGGCTCCCAACCACTGCACAGAGGCTCTCACAGCCAATGCTACTGAGCTCTGTGGGTGATCTTACTTGAATCTTTCTGACAACACTGCAAGGAAGGTTTTATCAACCCATTTTATAGATAAGAAAGCTGAGAAATAAACAATTTGGGGGACTTTTCTAAGGTGGCATACGTCATAGGTCGCTTAGCCAGGATTTGAACCCAGGTGTGTCTGAGCAGAGCAGTGTTTGCTCCCGAGCACAGCAAAAGGCAAATATCTGACTGAGGTCACAGAGAGGCCAGGGTAGGATCAAAGGGGGAAACGGGAAGCAGTGTGGGGAGGCCCAGTATGCCACCTCAGAGCTGACCCTGGTGAGCAAGAGGGGCCATTGGAGAGGTGAGAGTGGAACACCCTACTCTCAAGGGCTGAAACAAAAGGGATTAAGCACATGTACCATTAAGCACATGTAAGGGAGGCAGGGACTCCTGTAAGAACATTCTGGAAACTCTGGCACCTGCCCCTCCCTCCATGGATCTGATTTTTGGATACCTCCACCTGCTTGCTTTCATCCTTAGTTCTGAATGTTACCTCACAGAGGGCCAGTGTGCTCACATTTGTTGTCAGGCGTAGCTGGTGTGGGGCGGGGACAAGCCACAGAGGCAGCAGCCAGAGACAGAAGCCCTGCTGGAGAGGGGCCCACAGCATAGGAAGGCCAGGAGTGCTCCCGAGATGTCAAGGCCCCGAACCAGCAAGTTCTTTCTGGTTTTGCTTCATAAATATATTTTTGCTTAGCTTAAAAGCTCAAAAATAAAATAAAGAGCCTGATAACTTTAAATACATTGCCAAACTTTTGAACTGTGTAAGAGTTTAAAGTCCTGACTCAGCCACTTATTAGCTTTGTGACCTTGAGCAAGTCACTTAATTTGACTCGGTTTCATCACCTATAAAATGGGAATAATACCAGTATTTACCTAATAAGGTTATTATGAAAGTTAAATGAATCAATACATATAAAATGCTTAGAATAGCACCTGGTCCTCCACCATATAAATATTGTCAATTGGTATTTTCTAGCTGTGGTTTTTTATCAGATTTTAAAAGCCCTTTGTATTGAGATTACGGAAGTGCAGCATTCACACGGCTCTACATAGTCAACCTCTAAGACAGAAATCTAAATTTTCAGTTTTACTGGTGCGCCCAGGGTGGGGAGTGAATAGAATAACAAATTACGAAATCCCGTTCCATAATCTTTGGATGCAAAATCATCATTCTAAATAAAGTTCTGACTTTTAAAAATCAAATGTGTTGGGGCAACATTTGTTAATAACATTTCATAAATTTCAGGTGTACAACATTATAATACAATGTCTGTATACAGTATTGCATGCTTATGATCTATTTTCCTTCTGTTATCATATATTTAGCCCCCTTTCCTCTTCATCCTCTTCCCCGCCCCAGTTGCCTCTGGTAACCACCATTCTGTTGTCTGTATTTATGAATTTTGTTTTATCAAAGCTCTGATTTTTGATAAATTAGTGGTAATTATTAATTGCTTCTAGAAAAAAAATGAAGTTTAGTTTTATAAAGAACTACTTTAAATACTACTAGATCTTCAGGTTAGGGGATCTCTTATACAGCCTGTTTAAAGCCAAGAGGTTGTTTCATGCCTTTAGACCTTTGCACAAGTTGGTTTCTACCTATGATGTCTCCATCTCCATTTCCATAGGCCTAGTGAATGCCTAGTCATACATCAAAATCCAGCTCAGGCATATTATCTGTGCTACTTAGATATTGTGCATATATTTCTACTGTATGCTTTTCTCTATGATATAACTGCATATGTTTAGCTTTTCACCCTACATAATGAGCTCTGTGAAGACAAAAACCATGTTTCAATTCATCATGTAGCACATGGTGTTCATTCATCTATTCATTAGCAAATATTTATGGAAAGCTTACTCTATTTCAGGCAGCACATGAAACACTGAGACAGGATACAACAGTGAGAAAGCCCCGTGTAGTGGAGATCATGGGTAGGGGAATAACCATATTATGAATTTCCTGCTTTCCTCCCCCAAAAGAGCAGTCTTCCCAAGATATATTTGGTGTATATGTGTTGAGCATAGTTGAATACATGTCCAGCTAAATGTATTTGCATGGGTGCTGTTTAGCAGGTAGATATCTGCGCCTCACTTCACCAGAAAGGGGCTATCAGAATAAGTTGGTGGAGAGCTTTTCAGCTTTGAAAGCAGCCACCAGTATATGTCTGTGGACCTGTGAGGTATGGGGGAGCCATACCAAGGGCATCCTTGCATTGTTCTTTCACTATTCACCGTGGCTGTTGACCTGGGAACCTGCTGTTGCTTTCTGAGAACTGGTAAATCTGGAATCGCGACCTCAGTCAACTGAAACTCTGTTGTTGTATGAAGACCAGGCATATTTGTGCAATCCAAGGTACCACACTGGCACAGAAGCAAGGGCATGGGCAGTGCAGGGCCCAGGAAGCCAGCATCGTTTATAACATGGAGAAACTGTTTTCAGCAGAATCCTCTTTGGAAGTGAGCTGTAGATGTTTGAGAAAAATATTCCAGGTCAAATGTGAAGTGTGAAGGGAGCCTGATCATATATCAAACTAGGCAGGGCAAGAAAGATGGATGGTTATTGTTATAGGTGTAAGAGTCTGCAGGATGGCCTTAACCGGATAGAGTGTCAGCCTGTGGACTCAAGGGTCCCAGGTTCGATTCCGGTCAAGGGCATGTACTGTGGTTGCGGGCACATCCCCTGTAGGGGGCGTGCAAGAGGCAGCTGATCCATATTTCTCTCTCATCAATGTTTCTAACTCTCTATCCTTCTCCCCTCCTCTCTGTAAAAAATCAATAAAATATATTTTTTAAAACAAGAGTCTGCAGGATGTCCTCCAATATTTATTCTCCCGTCCTTCCATAGTAATAGAACACCCAGGTGTTAGCTGGGCAGAAGGTCTGCCCAGAATACAGCCTATATTTCCCAGCCTACCTTGTAACTCGATGTGGCCATGTAACTAAGTTGTGGCCAACAGAAGGGAGGCAGAAGGCCATGTGCAACTTCTAGGAAATGTTCTTAAAGGGGAAGTACATGACCTTCTTGCAGGCTGGAATGTATGTGTAAAGCTGGAGGTACCGCAGTCGTTTTGGATGGTGAGATGAAAGGTCCTGTACTAAGGAAAGCAAAACTGCCTGCCACTCTCTGACTTCGTTAATGTGAGATGTAAAATCACCTCTCATGATCATTTAATCTTCAGTAAAGTTAGCTAGTTCATAAAAAATAGCTGCATACCATGTGGTTTTGTGTGGAAAATAGATTTGGGAGTTTAACTAACAAGGACAGAAACCAATGCAGCACATGAAGGTGTGGAAGTGAAGAAGCATAGAGAAGCATGAAAAAGCAAGCCCCCTCGTCTTTGGAAATCATGGGAAGTGCCTTAGGTTTCTAGGCCTTTTCCATCTGAGTTTAATAAGATTTCTTGGAGGAAAAAATTGAGTTAATAGTCAAAATATGTAAGTTGGATTATAAAGGTGAGGGCAATACCTCAGAGGGAACATCCAGTTAAGGTTCTGGTAAGGAAGGCTCTCTAAGTTGGGGACCTCATGTCCAATCCAGTGTCACTGGAGTGAAGCTGACGGGCAAGAGGGGAGGACTGGGAGATGAGCAGAGGCCAGGCATGAAAGGCCTCAGAGACCCGTTAGGTGCAGATTTCAGCTTAAGGGCAATGAGGCTATAGTTTCTCCAGGTTTAATCAGAGGAGCCCGAGATGGGCGCTGCCTTCTGGAAAGGTAGCCCTGGCTGCAGCACAGAAAACAGATCAGAGACTAGCCAGCATGAAGCGGGGGAGTCCATTTCCAGGCCAGGGCAGCAAACTAAGCAAGAGGTAAAGGCGGCTTCCACCAGGGGATGGAAGAGCAGCAATTGAGTTACATCCAGAGAGGAACACAAGCACCTGAGGGATGAAGAGGAATGAAACCAGAGTCTGCAGAGAGGTTTCTGCCTCAGGGCCAGAGAAGGGAGGCCTGTCAGGTAATGGACATGACCTCTATGACTTTTGAGGGCTTCTATGTGGAGGCCTTGGAGCGCAGGCAGGCAGTGAGGGTCTGTAGCATATCCAGGTCTGACCTTGTTTCTCTGACCCAGTTTCTCCTCCTCAGGACTCGATTTCCTAAGCTAAGTGGAAGAGGGGAAGAAAGGAGGAAGAAGAAATAGCCTCTAGATTCTCAAGGAAGGGTAGGTCAGACCCCCTTCCCTGCATCAATTTCTTCCCGGGTCCTTGGACAGTTCACGCCTTTGTCACAGAAAACTTGAGCACTTACCCCCCATGGAATTGCCAATAAATATCATGAATAGGCATTCTCCTCTTTGTCACTATTTAAAACTCACTTAAGTGGCCAAAGCATTCTTTCCCTTCCACTCGCTACTCCAGCTGATACCATGCGCTTTATAAACAAGAAAGCAACAAAGCAAGTTTTGGGAAACAGACCATTAGATCAAGCTTTTCCCAACAGGGGAGACAAATACCAACAATGTAACTGAAGTTTGATTTACATGTAGGTAACTTGGGCTGCAGAGATAAAAAGTCTGGGCAAATACAAATCTTAAATTTAAATGCACGTCACCCAGATTTTAAATAATGAGTCCCCTTTCCTTTGGGCTCATTAAATTTGAAGCCAAAGAGAGAGGCCAGGGGGAAAATAAAGCATAAATCTATCATTTAGCTTTATAATGTAGAAAAGGCTTGAAACTCCCCAAAAGGTGGCAGAAACAGCTTTTAAATCCTGCCTTTTCTCTGCCCTGTCTCCCTCTCACAGTCACCCCAATTAACTGCAGCACAAGTGTCAAACCCGGGAACCACAGCCAAGATGCAGTAGGAGCCTGAGCTGAGAAGTTCAAAGGGGATCATTTGTTTATTACTATTATGTAATGATGGAGGCAGCCACACTGAGCATCCTGGGGGAGATCCTGCTTCAATTAATAAAAACCTTGTTTTCTTCAAAGTGAAATACAAGAAGGAATTAATACATTTGAAAATGAATATAAACAGGCTCATTTAGTAAAGAATTTCAGTGACTAAAAGCTCAGATTTCCTAGCTTTTAAGGGAGAGCCAAGAGTCCGAGTTCTATTGCAAGTCACTCACCCACCAGGAAACAACTCGGAGGAGGGCCACACACAAGCACAAATTCTACTTAGTTTGAAGGCTTTAAATGTTCACTTCCACTTACCATTTAGGGGATATACATTGATGTTTAGAATGCATATATTCACTATGTAGGTACGGAGTTAACGATTTAAGGGAAAAGGTGATATTTTCATATCTTAGTCTAATTTGTAATCATAGTTTCGGAAGACCACAGAATAAATGAGCAATTGGTAGCTGGCTACCTAAGTGGAGCTTATGAATCAGGATTCTAAGAATTCTTGGTCAGAAACAATGTATATCTCATTTCTGGAAGAAACACAGGAGCAAGCTCCTTGACATCGGTCTTGGTGATTATTATTATTATTATTATTATTATTATTATTGGATTTGACATCAAAAGCAAAGGCAACAAGAGCAAAAATAAACATCACACTAACATCAAACTAAAAAGCTTCTGCAAAGCAAAGGAACCATCAATAAAATGAAAAGACAATCTAGGGAACTGGAGAAAATATTTGCAAATCATAAATCTGAGAAGGAGTTAATAGTCAAAATACATAAAGAACTCATACAGCAGAAAACCAATGTGATTAAAATATGGACAGAAAAAATTAATAGATGTTTCTCCAAAAAAAGCATGCAAATGGCCAACAAGTATATGAAAAGATGCTCAATATCACCACTCATCAAATAAATGCAAATTAAAACCACAATGATATATCACCTCGGACCAGTCAGAATGTCTGTCATAAAAAAGACAAGAGATAAAAAGTGTTGGTGAAGATGTGGAAAAAAGGAAACCCTTGTGCACTGTTGGTGGGATTGTAAATTGGTGCAGCCACAACAGTAAAAAGTATGGAGGGTTCCTCACATGTTAAAAATAGAGCCACCATATGACCTAGCAATTCCACTTCTAGGTCTATATACCAAGTAAGTGAAATCACTATCTCAAAGAGAGAGTGTAAACTTCACAGTGAAAACAGGAACTAGTATTGTATTTGCTTACAATTCCAGAAGGAAAGGCACAACTCAAAGAGATATCTGCACTACCATGTTCACTGTGGCATTCTTTACAACAGCCCGGACAGGGAAACAACCTAAGTGTCCACAGATGAATAAATGGCTAAAGAAAATGTGAGATATCTATCTATATCTATATCTATATCTATATCTATCTATATCTATCTCTAAATCTATATCTATATCTATATCTATATCTATATCATCTATATCTATCTATCTATTATCTACCTATGAATATTATTCAGCCATAAAAAGGAAATCCTGTCATTTGTGACAATATAGATGGACCTTAGGGGCATTATGCTAACTGACATAAATCAGACAGATAAAAGCAAATACTCTGTGATCTCATGTATATTTGGAATTAACAAAATAAAACTGAACTCATAGAAACAGAGAACGTGGTTACCAGGGCAGGGAGTGGGAGGTGGGAGAAATGGGTTTAAATGATGAAAGTTATAAACTTCCAGTTATAAGAGTACTAAGTCAAGTCTGTGGATGTAATATGTTGCATGGTAACTGTAGTTAACAAAGTATTGCACATAACTGAAAGATGCTAAAGAATAGAGGTTAAAAGTTCTTATCACAAGACAAAAAATTATAACTACGTGAGGGGAAGGATGTTACCTAAAATTATTAGGGTAATCAGTTCACAATATATACGTACATCAAATCATTATGCTGTACACCTTAAACTAATACAATGTTATATGTCAGTTATTTCTCAGTAAAACTGGGATAAACAAAACAAAACTCTAAAAAAAGAAAAAAAAAGAAACATACATCTCTCAAAACTGGGGAAAAGATGGAGAGTTTTAAGTGTAAGCATGAGAGGGAAAAATAATAGGTGAGACTATGAGACTATGCTAGAAGACAATGAGTGTGTCCCAGGAAAAGGCACCAGAGCTCTACATATTCCAATAAAAAATTAGGGCAAAAATAAACTAGGGAAAACTGAGTATGCTGCTCACAACTTAATGATCAACTATGGGTAACACAGTTATTTTGAATTGTTACTCTTGATGTTAAGTACCTTTGGATTCTTATCACCAAGAATGGTGGTAGGGACTCACTACTACATTCAGTAAAATATAAAAATAAGTAAGTGAAAAGAAGTAAACCTCTAAGTTCACAGGTAATAAACAGTACTGGATTGGAAAATGGAACCCAGTCTCTTCATCTATTTTTCCACCCACTGCCTTCCCAATCTTTCTGACAAGCAAACGGTAGGCTCTGTGATGTAGGGTCCAAGGTGGAGCAGGGTGATGTGTGCTCTACTCGTAGTAATTGATCGAATGGCAGTCATACCCTGATGGGAAACAAGGTCTGTGCCAGAGCAGATTGTCTAAATCTAGTTATCAAATCTAAGACCCAAACAAAATGTGCAAGTCAGGGCATGCAGCCAAAAAGATAGAAGAAATCATAGATCCTTACACATAAGGACAGAAAACTAGGATGGTGAGTATAGGCAAGTGTTTGAAAGAATTCCTAAGGGTTGACCAGGATGGCTTGTTATGGATTCATGTTTGGGTAGTTTGTGTAGTTGTACAGGGTGCATTAAAAAGTACTGACATGGCATGAACACATTTTGCACAGAAACTTACACTATATACTCAAATATTTAGTGATTTGAATTATGAAAATCCATGAACCTGAGAATGTAAGCATGGGAGAGTACAGACAAATGCAGTTAAATGGGGAGGGTGAGATGAACCCAGGATAACCAGAAAAAGCAGTTGATCAGGAGTTTAGAGACTTGGATTCTAATTAAGATTATAACACTTATAAACAATATAGGATCAGGGCCAGGGGTCAGTCAATAGATACATCTTCGTGAACCTGGAAGTCCTCTAGACTGACCCAGGAGTTTGGTGGTTTGGGAGCTCAAGCAGAAGACAGAATGTCCCCAGTTTGCTCCATTCCCTTTCTCCCCCTGGAGCAAGAAGCAGGTTACTATAACTGCCAATTGTGAATGTCATAGACCCAGAATGCAGTGATTAATCAAGGCATCTGGCAAAATCTCTCAGGAAATTCTTGTGGACAAGATGGAGAAATGCAGACCAGATGACAGTGTAATTTGGGCAACACATAGTTGGCTGACAACCTGCTCTTAAAGAGTGCTGATGGAAGGGGGAAGGGAGGTGTCCAGTAACTTGTCAAATGGCTTGGTCACTGGTCCTATTCCACTACAAGTGAATTGAAAACAAAAATAGAAGAAACGCTGATAAAAACTGCAGATGACACAAAGCTGCAAGAAATAACTAATACAATGAAGTCAAGATTAAGAGTTAGCAAATATAAAAATTACTTCAATGGACTGGAACGATGAGTTGGACCAACAAGATAGAATTGGATAGAGATAAATGTGAAATCTTTAATTCAGGTTCAAAAAATAAATTACATGAATACAGTGCTGGGAAGACCTAAACTGACAATAGTTCACTTCAACAAAAACTGAGCATTTTAGTTGATCACAGCCAAAAATAATCCAACAGCTTGACATGGCTGCAAAAAAAGCTCATGTAATCTCTGGTTACATCAATAGAAACATAACTTCCAAATTAATTGGAAGACACAGTCCCACCAGGCCATGTCCTGTTCAGACATATGGACTGGTACAACGCCCTGCCAATAGACATCATGCAAAAAACAACTGTCGCACAACTGGAAGGATACGCTACCACATTCTCAGCTGGACCTTGAAATTAAGATGGTCAGGGATTTGGAAACTGTTCTCAGAGGAGAAGGCTGAACAAACATGGACTGTTTAACCTGCAAAAGACTAAGGAGACCCACATGAGAGCAATTTTCAAATATTCAAAGGAATTTCACATTTGGTTTTGCTCCAGTGGGGGAAAAATTAAGGGTCAATGGTCAGAATATATGCAGAGATAAAATTTGGCTCAAATAGCAAATGAGAACTCTAACAATCAGAGGTAATGGTTGTAAGCCTTTTCTCATTGTTGATATTAAAGCAGAGTGGGGTGATCATCCATCACATCTGTAGTGTTCAGAATATATACCTACATGCATTGGAAGGTAGGCCGGGAGGGTATCTCAGATTCTTTCCAACTAGCCATAGGAGATAGGGTTCTATGATGCCTCTTGTCTTATTCCTTTAGCTCCAGAATGAGCTTCCAACTCACTGGAGTTGGCTTGCCAATACACAAAGCCTTGTGCCAGGCAATCTTGGCTCTGGATTTCAAAGAAGCAGCTAACAAAAGAGCCTGGCCTGCGCTCCAGGACTGCAATCCATGAAATGGTAACCTTGTGACAGGAGGTTCAGTTTTGATTTGTTTGTTCAATTTTCCTCAATGCAAATACCAGGAGAGAAAAGGAAACTGAGAGTGCCCATGTGGCTTCATGACGGTGGAAGAAAATCCTGCTGGGAATCGTGATCAAAGCAGACTCTAACCTTGACTTTTCTGGACTGTGTTTTTTGTTTCTTAACAAACATCAAATCAAATGTTTGGAAAGGAATACCTCTGTAAACAGTACTACATATAATATTGACACTGTTTGGTAGTCATATTTAATACTGATGGAACCTACAAATCCCGACAGCACCTTCAGTCCTTTATTTATAGTAACACTATGGGACTTTTCTACTGAAGGGGATTGAAAGTTATGATAGGCCACAGAGAGTGTGGTAGCTCACCTCTAAGTAGGCGCCAACAATTCTTGCCTGCTGCTATTTACACCCTTCTGAAGTTCCCTCACACACAGAATAAGGCTAATCTGTGTAACCAAAAAGATACATTGGAAATGATGTGGTGGCTTCTGAGGACAGGTCGTAGAATGCATTGGGGTTGCTACCATGTGCTTTTTTGGATCATCTGGTGAAGGCAGTCGCCATATTGCTAAGACACTCAAGCAGCTTAGATGGTGAGGAACTGAGGCCTCCTACCAGGAGTTGTTTCCAATTTCCTAGTCTTGTGAGTGAGCCATCTGGGGAGCAGGTTGTTTGGCCACAAACGTTTAGACGGCAAGAGACCAATTAACACCTGATGCCACCTTGATGCCAGTTCTCTCATAGGCCCCAAGTCACAATCACCCAGTTCCTCTGCTCCTGAATTCCTGGCCCGTGGACACTTTGTGAAATAATATTTTTTTAAATATGTTTTTATTGATTTTTAGAGAGAGAGAGAGAGAGAGAGCTAAACATTGATGAGAGAGAAACATCTATTGGCTGCCTCCTGCACATCCCCAACTGGGCATCGAGCCCGCAACCTGGGCATATGCATGGGATAATGTTCAACCACTGAGCCACAATGGCCAGGCATATCTATTATTATTTTTAAATGGCTAAGTTTTGGAGTAATTTGTTACACATCTAGAGATAACTGATACAGGAAGTTAATACAGAGCTATAATGAGTAAAACTCAGTTTTTCTCTGTAGTGCTTAAATAGTAAGGGCCTCCTACTAAGGCCAAAATGGATAAAATGAGGACATGGGAAACAATATGGAAGACACAGATTACCATTTAGTCTCTCCAGGACAGACTACTCTACACGGTGAAAGATTAGATAAACATTTCCAGAGAATGGTGCTCTGGTGACTTCCAATCCCATCTAGCTGAGTGTCAATGACTAGACACCAGCAAGGATAAATGAGCTTGGCCTTAAACACTAAAGGCAGCTGAACTGTGCTCAAACAAAAAACATTCATCATTGTCACAAGTAGCCCTTTTCTATTTTCACTAAAGAGACAGCCACCAGCCCAGTGAGAGAAAGGCAGAACCCAGAGAGTGAAAAGTGCTGATTTTCAATGGTCCAGGATACATCAGTGCCCTGAGTCATGGACATCTGTCAGACTCTGATGTGAACTCGGGAGTTGAGGTATTGTAGCCAAGCCACTGTCTTCACAATGTGCACATATGTCCACATGCCATACAGCCCTGCTGGCAGGCATAATATATTCAAAATCCATTAGGTTTGGGAGAACAGGCATGATATTTAAGTGCCTTTTAAAATATCATTTAATTTACTCCTGGGGTTATCTGGGACCAATGGCATACTTTACGTTCAAAAATAGGCAACTTGTATTTCTTCTCCTCCTTGCTATCTACCTGTATTTTTTTTGAATGCTGGTAGGTGATTTATTTCTTCTATTAATATGAGTTAGCCTAGTATATCAACTTCTTAGTCATTCCCTTAGGGAATTCTTGGGGAATATGCCAAAAAAAAATTACCATCAGTATCGTGGGCCACAGAGATCAAGGGGTAGAGAGGGTACAGCTGCAGAGAAACACAAAGATGGGGCCACGGCACTTCTCTTGGGAGAGACATCAGTGTGGCCAGAAGTAGAACCTGGAGACAGGCCCAGAGGTAGAGCATATTGGTCACTCCAGGGCCACAAAAGTATGGCAGAAGACAAAGTCCAGGCTGTGTGGAACTGACTATAGAGTCTTTAAGAGGGAACATGATCCAAAAAAATTAAAAAGTCTAAAGTTCACTTGCCTAAGAATACCTCCCTTGAATGTATCAATCCCCTGCCACTATCTAGTTCTGAGCTACACACAATGGCTTATCCTTCACAAAAATATATCTCATTTATATTTTGTTGCAGTTCAAGGATTATGGGTGATCATTTCTTTTGGGGTATATGAGTATCTTTTCAAATTTTTCAAATTAAAAAGGAATCTAAATAGCTCGTTTGAAATATTCTATTTATAAGAGATTCAACATTTTGAAGAAAATTTGCAGAAGAAATATTTCAGTCTACCTTGAACCAAGCAAGGTGAGCAGAGTACAACACATACCTGCAAGCGCACTGGGGCTGACCAGGCAGAAAACCCACACAAAGATGAGAAGGCCGACGACTACTGAAGATTTGAGGAGAACTGACAAAGGCAGAGTTACACCTTTCAGTTTCCTCAAACATAGTTTGCAACTACAGTTGACCCTTGAACAATGCAGGGTTTGGGGAGCCACAGCCACGCAGAGTTAAACTTCAGGGGATGAATCTCCTCCTCTAGCCTCAGGCTGAATGTACAGGTCGGAAACACCTGAATCACCACCACCCAGAAGCCTGCTCCTTTGCAGGCTAGGATGGAAGCTACATCCCACGGGCCTGTACCCTTGCCTACGAGATGTTCGTGAGGCTCTCTCATCTTACTGCTGTACCTCCCCAGTCCACCCCGACTCTCAATTTCTAATAAGGACTTACTGAGAAAGATGCAAATATTGGAGAGCAGTGCCTCCAGATGGGCTCTTGGACTCAGAAGGCCCTCAGACCTTGGGCAAACTACAGAATGCACCTGGTTACCGTGTGTAAACTGAGGATCATGACAGAATCTACCCAGTAAGACTGGGGATCAGTCAAGATGCTCAGGTTGGTAGTGTGCTTAGCAGAGCACCTCACTCACCTCTGCTATGTATGACATAATACCACCCCTTCCCATTTCAGCAAGTGAGGCATTTCAGTATTTTCACTATCTTACTAGTACGCTAAGGTTATTCTTCTTTGCTACGGGCAAAATTATCCCTGGAAATGGAAGAAATCATGTAGGAAAAGGAATGCATAAGATTGCCTTAAAATCTGAGGTGAAGGGGAATACACAGGGTGGAAAATGCATGAAGAAACACGCCTTGGCATGTTTAACTGGGGACATTTTCAACTATTTATTTAAGTAATTCAAAAGCAAGCCACAGGAGGAAAAGACAGGAAGAGAAAAGTTCTTTGCTCATACCCAAACCAAACACCACAAAATAAACGCTGTCACTCATACTAGGAGGTTCTAACTGGGGGAGGAAAGCCTGACCTGGTTGACAAAAGGGGCCCAGTCTGAAGGCATCGGCTTAAACTGGGCTGGGCTTGACCCCTGGCCCTCTGGCAGGCTCAGAAAGCTCAAGAGAAACAACAGGACCTGAGAATTGTCCAGCAAAGCACAAAGCTCCTTCTTGCTTCAATCCAGGGCCACCCGAGGTAAAGGGAGCACTTTTGTCTGTCACACCCCCTCCCTTTCAGCATCTACTGTGTCACACTTCTGTGCTTTCCCCTGCTCCTAGTTCCTCCACACTACCTCTCATCTGGGGCTCATCTGGAACATCCACCCACTCATTACACGCTAGGCCTGGGTGTAATGCTGTGGGGAGAACAGCATCTGATTACAGGCCAATTCCTGAGGTCAAAGAATGAATCACTAATGCAGGGCATGGGCTGATGGCCTATGGACCTTCCTGAAGGGACAAGCTGCCTGGAGAGTTGAATGATGGCTGCTTATTAAAAGGGGAGCCTCCCCATCTATGACATAGGACCAACAAGATAGCTGATAGAATAAAAGATGTTACTGCCTCCACCACGCTCTCCTTCGAACACTGCCCACCCACCAAATCTCCCATTCGCAGACAGTCTAGGCAAAACCACACTGTTCTCCGTAAGCACAGCTCTAGGATAAGCCCCGTAACGTTGCCTCCAATCTTGGGTCTGCCAGCCCAGGCCCTTCTGATTGTGTCATTGTGGTGCCACCACCACTGCAAGTATGAGCACGTTCTAGCCTGGAGAGGCTTAGGCCTCATTGTAGGGCAGAGGCAGGAAAAGCAAAGTCTGCTTTCTTCAGCTGCTCACTTCCCCGCTCCGCAGACCTCACCAAGCACCCAGAGCAAGAGATGCCGCGGCCCTGAGAAGCCAGATGGGCATTGACTGATGATAGAAAGCCGAGCCAGAAAGGACCAGCAGGGGAGGCAGATGTTTGGGATGGTAAAGGTGGGTGTGGGAAGCGAGAGGGAGCTTCTGTGAGCAACAAATCCAACCAGAGAAGATCTAGCTTTGGAAGCAGAGCATACTTATTCCTCCATCTTGCTCCCTTCAACTGAGCCCTGGAGTTTTATTTCTTCAGCGAATTTAGCTGTCTTAGTGTCCAATCCCTTTTACTTTTGTTCCTCTTTGGAATGACCTCCATGTCAGCAAGAGATGTTTGGAGGAAGAGGGGCAGGGGGTGAGGGTGGTGGTGT
>NW_006300018.1:298127-329978 GCF_000327345.1 Myotis davidii
GGGGGGGGCGGTGGGGGGGCCTGGGCCACCACCACACTGAGAGAGCCTTCTTTTCAATTACCTTCCTGACCACTACGAATGAATTTTAAAGGGCTGTTCTTTTCCTGGGACATTTTTTCTTTAAACTCCCAGACTTCCCTTCATTGCAAGTTGCCATAATATGAACCAGATTTTTTTTCCTCCCTCTTGTTTGCTTAAAAGGCGTTAACTATAAATTAGAGTATCTTAAGAGGGAGGTGTCACATGCGGGGCCTGGGCTCCTCAGCCCTGGAGCCCCACAGCTGGGAGAGGGGCCAGGCCGCCTCTTGCTTTGGCAGCCAGGCTCCAAGCCCCAGGCCAGGGATGATCCCACCCTCCTTTTCAGGGCTATCCAGTTACATCAATGTACAGAAAAGGCCTTGTTTGACTTAAGCATTAAATTTTATTCCTTCTTTTTTTTAAAAAAAATTTTTTTTTCCTGGAGGAGCAAAGAGGGAAGAGTGGTTTTAAAGGTACACTTTTGAGTTACTTTCCATGTGGTTCTTTCATTCCAAAGGGCATCATGGTTCATTTGCAACAAATACCCATCCAATGCTCCCATGTCTGGAGTTCCTCACCTTTGGGGGATGCCAGTGCATGGCCATGATGGTCACTACTTAAGGAGGCGACACTCATCACAGTGTACCTTTTACTGTACTAGCCATCAGATCCCCATCACAACCTCCGCAGTGGCACACACCCATGTCCCTCCAGGTCTGACTAGCATGCCTCTGGGGGCAAAGCAGATAACCATTATTTTAGGGTAGTTCAACTTTGTTTTTTAGGATACCCAAGTTCACAGCTGTTACTCAGTGTCAACATTTAGGAAACATTCACTGAGTACCAACTGTTTACCAGGCACAGTACTGAACAATTCCACATCTGCTCCTGTCACCAAACACCACTGACAATAATTATGCAATGTATTGTTCACTTGTGGTAGGTAACCCCGTGTTGCTCTATGGCCCTTCATCCAACAAGGTGTCGAAGGACAAAGGTGACTAGAGGTCAGTTCCTGAAGCCCATCTCCGACAGAAGAGTTTGACAACAAAGCACTGTGACTTGCAAGAACGAGGTCCTTTAGAGAAAAAGAGTTTAGTTTTGAATTCCAAAGGGCTTGGCCTGCAAGATCACCCAACTGCTGGGTGTGAGCGTGAAGCTAGAGAGAGAAGAGACAGGCTCTCACAGGGGCCGTGTCATGCACAAGGGACAGGGGTTGTCTTAGCCTGGTTGGGCTGCCACAACAAAATACTAAAGATTGGTGGCTTAAACAACAGACATTTGTTTTCTTACAGTTTTCTAGGTTGGAAATCCCACATCAAGGTCCACAGAGTCAGTTTCTGGTGAGGACTCACTTCTTGGCTTGCAGACATGGCCATCTTGCTGTGTCCTCACATGGCCTTTCTTCCATGTGTCTGTGTGATGTCTGTCTATCTATTTTTCTATCTCTCTCTCTATCTCTATCTCTTTCTTTATCTTTCTATCTCTCTCTCTATTTCTATCTCTTTCTTTATCTTTCTATAGAGAGAGCACACAAGTTTTCTGGTTTCTCTTCTTATAAGGGTTCCACCCTCATAACCTCATTTAAACCCAATTACTTCCCAAAGGCCCCTTCTTCAAATGCCATCACATTACCATGAGAGCTTCAACATACACACTTTTTGGGAAAGGGACAAAATTCAGTCCAGAAAAGGAATAAATGCCTTTGAGAGCTAGGAGAGAAGTGGAGACCGGGAAGGGAAGGGCTGAAGTATGGAACTGGTTTCTTCACCGTAGGCAGCTCCCCACCCAGCCCAGCGTAGACACGGGAGGTGGAAACAGAAACTTCCAGAGACAGCTGGGAACCAAAGCTAGGGGGATGCGTGTCATCCTTCCCCTGTGGGAAAGTGGGAGCAGGGAGACCCCTCACTGAGTGTCCCCAGCAACACAAGACAGCTGCAGGAGAGAAGAAACAGTGGTGTGGTGAGCTGAGACAGTGGCCTTCAGTATAGCACGAGATAGACGGCCCAGAGCTGGGAGCCTAATGGTCATGTAGGGGGCCTGGCAGCATCTATAGGAGAAATGGAACTGAGCTAGGGAGGAGGGACTGGGTGAGGATTGGAGTCCATCAGCCCTCAGTTGTGCTCTAAAAACAGCCTGAGAGCTACATCTGCTGACCTTGGCGCAGATGCAGCAAGGACAGAGGGACACCCAGAGACCCAGGCAATATGGACAACAGTCAACTGGTCAGCAGGAGCCAGCAGGGAAGGACAACAGGGAGCCAAAGCCTATCCCCCAGCACTTCCTCTTCACCTGACTCTCCCCAGGGAAACAGATGAGAAAGGGGAAGAGAAGGGATGCTTGAGAAGGAAGGAGAAACTCTGAGAGAGGATTTTCCCAAAGAGACTGAGTTAGTCTACCATCCGTGTCCACCCTGGACAGTTATACTACATCTGAGCCCTGATCCACCCCTTTGCATTATCATGTTGTTTTAACACAGGGAGTAGTTTCTTGTCCTATTTTTAAACCTAAGTGGTCTTTTTCCAAGTGTCTATAAATCCTATTATGCATCTTTGGCCAAGTAATCTTCCAAATACCAGTTGGTGTTCAAATGGCTACTTTTCATTTTCTGGTAGTTTGGGGTCTGAATTTTGTTGCAAATCAATTTCCATCTATGTACTTAACTCTACTTATTTCTAAATGCTATTTTAACTTGAACCCAGTAATAGGTTTTACTGTCAAATTTAACTGCGTTTGCTTCCAACACTTTTTACAACTCAAGTTAAACTGATTATGAAATATTTATATAGGATAGGAAGAACTGATAAGCATCACTGTCCTTTGTGACTTTAATGAATTTGGGAGTAATGACATCATTTTCTTGTGCACTGACAGTGCAGCAGGTGCTGTGCTAGGTGGTTTTCAAAGAACACTCTTATTTGATCCTCACAATGACTCTGAGAAGTAGATTTTATTATTACTTCCATTTCTCTGAGTCCCAGAGAGGTCAATTCACCTGCCCAAGGCCACACAAATAGTGAGTGATTGAACATGGACTAGAACCCAATTCTCACCAACTCAAAGCTCATGTTCTTCACATTCTACTCTATGGCCACATAGAAACGATGTCCAATATACCCCCAGATAATCTGGTCAGTCGATAGAACAAGAGTTTGACACCAGTGGTGTTTAATAATAATATATGTCTTTATAGCTACAAGAATAACTTAAAAACCAATCAGCCTAGTTGCTAACTCATCCCAACACATAAGCCTTCTCCATCTCAATAGCTAAGTCATGGCTTGGCAACTGAGTCTCCTATGTGATGATCACGTCAGTACATGACCAAGGTGAACAGGGTGGGTCACAGACAGGGTCTCCTGGGGCAGTGCTGAGGCTGCCCACTCGTCAGGCAGGCACACCCAGGTAAGACCAGTGAGTCTGTTTTGGGGTTTGCTTGCTGTGGTTGGCCCAGCAGGGACCCGGGATTTGAAGGGGAATGAACAGAGGGCAAGGGGATTCCTATGGAATCACCAAATGTGTTTACAGCCAGCCCGTTTTCACCACCTTTCCTTTAACCAACCCATGCACCCAGCCACGCCTGAAAGCCACCTATATTTAACTTTTCACCACGTTGGTTCAAGAATTTGTCAGTTTCTACCAAGCTGTTAACATTACCAGTCAACTGTTGCCCGGTCAATGTGTGAGTGCCATCTAGATGCGAACGGAGATAACTGCAGGCCACGGTGGGCGAATGTGCCACTGCACAGTTCTCTCTTAACATCCTTCACCGGCCCTTGAAGAGAGAGCCCTAAGGACTGCATTAAGATCCTCAGCACACGACTCTATGCTGGGCTTTATATCTAGCAAGTCACGCAAATATGGCTTCTGCTTCTGAAGGCATATTTAGGTAAGCCTGGGAAAAGAACTGAATGAATCTAATTTCTATTACTCCAAGGTCACAGAGCAATTATCAAATGTCTAGAGTGTCAAGGGAGTTACAATTGAGATAAGAATAAGCTGTTTCCCAAATAATCTCTGCCACTAAATTTCAGGCAAATTTGGACAAATGACACCTCTCTGGGCCTCAGTCCTCTCAGCACTGCCTTCTCAGTATTCTCAGTGAGGAAGCTGGACAGTGAGCTATAAGCCATTCTTGGAAGGCTTGGTTCTAGGATATAACACAATACTTCCATGCGACAGCTTTTAGTGGCTGCTATTTTGTTGCAGATGCTACAACAAATAAGGAATAAATTACCTTGAGACCCTTTAGAGGTGAGTGAGACAGGCACTGCAAATGTCTGCACATGCACCAGCTTCCGCTCTTTCCTAATTGAGGGACCCTCACAATGTTGGGGTCAGCAATGTCCCCATAAGACCGGATGCCACCAGAAGTCAGTGAGGTAGAACTGCTGAGTACACATTTATCTATCTGAGGAAAAGACCCTATCCCAGTTGGCAAGTACCTTTAGCCTTTTTCTTGCCTGGACTCAGTAGGGAATAGCCAACTTTTACTATTCTGAGAACATGCAGGCACATGTTAAGGAGAGTAGAACAAGGTGCCAGAAGAAGGCTGGGTCCTGGACAAATGGCAAGAGCATCTTCATTAGCCCGGGGCCTCCTTCTGGGGTCACTGTTCCATGAGAAAAGCAAAACCTGCCTTTGGTTAAAACACTACTGTTGTTATAAGCAGAAAGTCACCCCTAACTGACATAAGAACTCAGATTTTGTTATTCATTTTCTTATTCAACAACTGTTAGGGTATGTGCCTGAAACTGTACCAGATACTAAAGGAGTCCAACCCCAAGGCACTTGTGGTCTGGTGGGGCCAGCTCCAGGGTGGTGTGCCACACAGAAAGCATCGGAAGGGACGGCAGAGAAGTGTTTGCAAGGTGACTCCTCAGTTGAGTGTTCAAGAATTGGCCTGGTAGATTACCAGGAATTAACCTGGTACAGGAGGAGAAAGAGGGTGATAACGGTCTCTGTTGTTTGACAACCCAATGGGCATTTCTCTTCCTCCACAGTGTCAGTGCCCTGGTTTTCATTCCAGTGTCCTTCCCTCCAGCCCCCCTATTCTTAGGGCTTCCTTAATTCCCTTTGCCAGTGGTTGGTTTAGGATGGGCATGAGACTTGGTTCCGACTAATGAGACTCGAGGCAAATTCTGCTGAGAGGCTCTAGAAAGGTCTTCTTCACTCCCCAAAAGAGGACACTTAGGGAGCAGTGTGCTCTTCTTGCTAGGCTTCATGTCTGCCTGAGACCCATGTAGGTATCCTGAAAATGAGGACGGGGAGACTGCGGAGACCACGAGTTCGGCAGAGTGGAAAGATGTAGGAAACCTTGACCTCAGTGGCAATGCTGAACTGCTGCGTAAATCAACCCTAGAATCACCAGGAACGGGCTTATGTTACTAGAATGAGTAAGTCCTCTTAGGGTTAAGTCTTCTCGCTGGATTTCTCTGTTGCCTGCAGCTAAATGTTTCCTTCCAGGCAGAAGCCGCAGCAAGAGGAACCAGGAGATGTGACAGAAGATGGCTGGTTTTAAGAACTGGAGGCATTACAGATCAATGTCTACACTGAAGGAGTGGCATGACAAAACGACACTGCAAACAGCAGGGACCTAGAGACTGTGGCAGAACTGCTGCAAGTTCTCATCACGGAGTGACACATTTTGGTGAATAATATTTTAGAAAATGACACTGGCAATTCTGTGTAAGGAGGGGCAATAGTAGAGATAGGAAAAGCACTACAGTATTTGCTTTACTTATCTACATCAGCAACGATGAAAGCTTGAAGAAAGGAAGTGATGATGGTAAAAAGGGGGGGAAGAAGAGCAAAATACGAAAACCTATTAAGAAGGTAGATTACTTTACAACCTCGTCACCCTGGGATGCGGTGGGGAGAAAAAAGAGGAACTGAAGATGACACTCATATTCCTGGCCTGGGTGACAGTTGGGATTGATTGCTCATGGAGATACAGGAGAAAGCATCTATGATAGTAAGGATAGAATGGGGAAGGGATTGGGGGAATGACAAAGTAAATTCAGTTTTAATTACCCCGAGATTTAGGTCTTTGTTGGAAATCCAGGTGCAACTATCCAGCATGCAGCTGCCAAGGGGGTACAGTATGGTCATGCTTGGCAATAGTTCCTCACACTTAGTGTTTTGGTGAACAGGGAAGGCACAGTATTCCCAGGGGCCCATGCACTGTCATGGGCAACATTTCAATCCTACAGTCATGAGAACTTTCTGAGGCTTGAGCATGAAGCTAGGTCCTCACTTGTTCCCAAACAGTGATTCCACCCCTCTGAACTTGAGACTTGATCTTACCACCAGAAAGATTGGAGGGGTCATCTGAGAAAACAGAGAACCTCCAGCAGATCAAACTGATGGGGATCAGAACAAGGATTCTGGGAGGGCTGCTGTGAACGGGACACACCTGCATTATGTGGCCATGAGGTCAGGGGTATTCAGGTAAAACCTGGTGAAGAGTGAACAGATCAGAAGATGCCAGTAGCTCCAGGTGAACAGTGTTGCTTTCTATGGTGATCTCCTGGGTGGCTGAATAAAGGGTCCACTTTATTTTTCCACTTGAACAAACATCTTTTGAGCAAGTACTGTGTGCTGACTCATTGTGCTAGTCAGTGGTCACTAGTTCGAGGTGTTTCTAGGCATCCGTGGGGAGGTGGGCATGTAATTTAAAAAGGACAGTAAAGAACTACAGATGTCATGAGAGAAGTCTTTGGGCCGCAATGGAGAGAGGCATCCACCCTCTCCTGGGACCAAGAGTCATACTGCTATAGAGGAAATGACACCTAAGCTGAGTCTTTGCTTTGTAAGGGGAAGAAGAGACATTCCAGGCAGAAGAAGGGGCAAAGCTGAGAGGCATAAAATGGAGACATGGCCTGTTCAGAGTGGTGTGGTTGGCTGGAGTACATGCTTTCAGAGTAGAGAGGTAGGCAGGGGCTGGATCCTGGAGCATGCTGAATGCCATGCCAAGGAGCAAACTTTATCTGTGGACAGTGGAGATGGGCATGGTGGGCCCAGAAGCAGAGGAATAACTTCTTCTGATTTAGATCTTAGAACCTGTCTGGCAGCAAAGTGAGAGCTGAACTGAAAGAGAATAAGAAAAGAGGCAGGAAGTCCAGTTAGGAGACCTCTGCGGTGGCCCAAAGAACAAAAGACTGAAGACTTAAAACAAAGACCTAAATTGAGAAGACAAGGCAGGAACGGACACAAGAAGGACACTTGCAGGACACAAAACCTTGGTCACCACTGGATGTGGGGAGGTGAGAATGAGGAAGGTGCCCAGCTGGCTCTGGCTTGGAGACGGGCAGAATGAAGGTGCCACTTCCCCAGATCAGAAATACAGAGAACGAGCAAGGTGGGAGGGAAATACAGGTCACGTTGGGCATTTTCAGGTGGAAATGCACAAGAGTGAATTATCAGAGTCTGGAGCTCAGGAAAGGCCTGGCCAGAGGGCACGTTGATTCTCTTGGTAAATTTCTGTCTTCTGACCAAGGATTAATGGATAAGCAACCAGACAAGTTAGAAATGTCACTTGTGGGCAACAGAGGAGATGGTATCAGTCTAGGACTCTTCAGATTGACTACTTTAGACGCTCCACTGACTTCTTTAGAATGACTGTTCACAGTATCTTAGACTGAAAGGGACCCATAGATGATCTTGTCCAAACCTGCACTCAGTTTAAACACTCTTCTCCAGCACCAGGTTATCAGTTTGCCCACGCTCTGCCTGCACATCTCTCAATGTGCTTGCCCCTCCTCCTCCTCCTCACCCCCCCCCCCCCCAACGCAGTTTATCACACATTTACTGGCACTCACACCGTTTTTAATGGGGAAGGCATTACTACATGAAGTGGGCCATTCCACTGTTGGAAAGTTCTATTTTTTAGGAACATTTTTTTCGTAATGTTGACAAAAGGTCTGTTATCTCAGAAACTACCATCTTGGCCTCGGATGATCATGTGAGAGACAGATCTACAACTGAGAGAAAAGCATCTGACCTCAGGAAACCCGACAACAGAAGGGGCGCGCGGCAGTCTTTACTTCTAGGATTTGCCTCAGGCTCTTTCTTCGAAAAGATAAAATAAAATAAATTAGAAGCACTTGAAGAGCATTTGCAATGAAACTTTCATTTTGAAATTACATTTGCCCATTGTAGTTTCATTAAATACAGAGGTTAACCATTTACAAGGTATTTGCTGTAGAAGGGAATAGGGTAGAAGATAGCTTTGAACATGGCACCTTTTATGCCTTTTTAAAGAATAGAGAATGAATTTTTTTAACAAGTGACCTGGGAAGCAGCAGTTCTGCAACAGCCCAGCAGGGGGCCTGGGAGTGACAATACATAGTTTTTCTCCCAGCTCTGAACTGAACATGCATTTTTTACTGGACTGTTTCAATGTTTCCTCTTTGCAAAAATTAAGGTTATCCCTCTTCATCTCCAATTCTGAAATACACTGTGGCTGCCAAGACATGTCAAGAGCAGTGTTCATATCTAGGAGGAGAGGGATTGTTTCTGTCTTAATGACAGGTGGAACCCCAGTTGAGCAGAGCTAACTCGGGTACTGGACTGGCAGGCAGAGAGGACAGCTTCCTCATTTGGACACGGACAGTATTTCTGAGCAGCTTGAGCAGCCCAGGGAGGTCAGGAAAGGAAGGGGAAACACACGACAGGTCTCAGAACCTAGTTCAATACTCTCCACCCCCAAAAGGCTTTAAATGCAGAAAAGAAAACAGGGCAAATCTTTCATTCACCCCTCCAATTCTGCATTTTGAAGGATTGCAAGCATACAGAAAAGGTTGCAAGATCAGTTCAATAAAATCCACACACTCTAGATTCAAGGAACATTTGTCACACACGCTATACGCTCTGTCAGCTCCTCTCCTCCCTCTCATATTGCTCAATTCTATCAACATTTCTTAAGCACTTAAAGCTCCGTCAGGCCTTCCTCAAGGGGCTCATCGTTTATCAGGGAGGTCAGATATGAAAACAAATATGGGCACTACAATCTAATGAGAGCAGAAATTGTGTCAAAACCGGGAATTGTGGGCAAAGAGCAATGATGACCCATCCCCAGAGCCAGGGAATGCTTCCCAGAGGAGACCTAAGTGGGAGGTGGAGGGAAAAAAGGATTCCAGGCAGAGGGAACAGGGCAGAAGGCAAGGAGGATCAGTCACGTGTCCAGGGGCTGAATAGAATTTTGTTTGTCTTGTTTTAAATCTTCTGCTTCCGTCTCCTCCCTTCATGGCGAGAAGCAGTAAGAGTTAACAGAGTGTGCTTACTACGTGTGCCTTGTGTATCTAAGGGCCTCATACACATCTGCTCATTTAATTCACATATCTTTGCCAGGTGAGCACCAATCACCAGCCCGTGTTATGGAGTGGAAAACGGAGATCAGGACAGTCAAGAAATCTGACAAAGGAGACCCAGCTTGTGAGTGGCGGAGTAAGTGATCAATTCTTCACTTTACATTCTTTTTTTTTTAAATTGATTTTAAAGAGGAAGGGAGAGGGGGAGGGAGAGAGATAGAAACATCAATAATGAGAGAGAATCACTGATTGGCTGCCTCCTGCATGTCCCTCACTGGGGATCGAAGCTGCAACCCGAGCATGTGCCCTTGACTGGAATCGAACTCAAGACCCTTCCGTCCACAGGCCGACGCTCTATCCACTGAGCCAAACCAGCTAGGACTGCACTTTACATTCTTAAAGCTCCTCAGGCAAAACACTCTACCCAAGGCTGCCTGAGACTTCCTCCCATCTTTCTCTCCCGCACCAACCCCAAGTAGTTGGGCAGTAGCTTTCTCAACCCCAGTGCCTTTTGAGGCAGAATGATTCCCTTCACCTGAGCCTCATACAAGCCACATTTTCTGTTCACATCAGGATACAGCTCTCGTTGCTCACTGTTCCCATGATCTGATTACAATCTCCTAGAAAATTTCTACACCTGGTCCCATCTGCCTTTGCTACCCCCTCAAGGTGCAGCAAATGAGCTCCAGACACGTCACTACCTCACTGCCACCAGCAGCACTGCCCTCATGATGCCCTGTCCCCGAGCTGAGCTCAGGTCTCTATAAACCAAACAACATTCAATTCTCCTAGAACTTAATGAGGTGGGTTCAGCATCTCTGTATTTAAGGAGATTGAGTCTCGAAGAAATGATGGGACTTGCTCAAGGTAATTTGGTTGGTGAGTTCAACACACACCTGATTCGGGAAGGGTCAAGGAGGACTGAACTAAAAAACTGGATTCAGAACTAAGTCTGAGAGCAAACAGCGGTCTACTTTGCATGTCCATACACAATATCCCTCAAGTGTTATTTACAGTTCTTGGTGGTGTCATCAAGAAGACATCAACCTCCTCGCCCTAGCTGGTTTCAATTCCAGGCAAGGGCACACGCCAGGGTTGTTGGATCGATCCCCAGTAGGGGGCCTGCAGGAGGCAGCCAATCAATGATTTTCTCTCATCATTGATATTTCCATCTCCCTCTCCCTTCCTCTCTGAAATCAATAAAAATACTTTTTTAAAAGGAGGACATCACCCTCCTAACTCAAATTTGCCCCAGTTATTATCTTCATCACTCCACTTCCACTTATTTTAATTCTGGCCTATTTAGTCTATCTCCAGTCCTAGTTTCCTTAGAAGCTGATTTTAAAGACATGTAATTTCAATACTGAACACTAGGTGTCACTATCAACCAGTTATATTAAACATCCCTTCTTAAGGTATCAGCTAAAACAGGGGTCCTCAAACTTTTTAAACAAGGGGCCAGTTCACTGTCCCTCAGACTGTTGGAGCGCCGGACTATAGTTTAAAAAAAACTATGAACAAATTCCTATGCACACTGCACATATCTTATTTTGAAGTAAACAAACAAAACGGGAACAAATACAATATTTGTATTTGCATGTGGCCCGCGGGCCATAGTTTGAGGACCCCTGAGCTAAAAAGTCATCACCAGAAGGAATATTCAAGTTACATTTACTTGATACTGTGCTACATAATCTATAAGAGCTGGAAAAGTGACAAGACACATACTTCTTACAAAATAGTGCATGTTCTCTAGCCTCACTCAGAGGGCTTAAATATTTATTTTAAAAAAAAGCCTTTTTTTTTTCTTTTTATCAAGTGAGAAATATTAGCAAGAATACATTAAGCAACATGGAACACCAGACACTGTACTTGTTTATATTGTATATTTGAAACCTCTCATTGTATGCGTGAAATATTGAGATCAGGCTTTTAGAAACTGATTTGAACCCAAAAGACAATGATTTTTCACCTAAGAAAAGCTCATCTTAGCTCTCACAAGTCTGACAAGCATACCTTACGGTTTTGCCAAGTACAAGTTTTGGGAAAACAAGGCTAGTATTTGGATACCAAATGTGTGAACCCAAGATCTTTTTACATATATGATTATACTCACTCCCTTTAAATGACAATCATGGTTAATACTGACCTTCCTTCCATAGTCCTTTTGGGTGAGTTTGGACATGGAGCAAAAAGAGTCTTTTCTCCTGCCATCCTTTCAGGATCTGGGTAGGAGACTAGGGTTATAATATCTGTAAATGCTACCATTACTAGCATTTGGCTGATAATTGGGAAAACAAAACAAGAGAAATAAGCAGGGGAAAATGTAAATTTCAAACCATCAAGAGATGGGTTGATGAATTCTAAAAAATCTGGTAGGATCTGTATAAAACAAAACTCATAGAAGATACTGCCCATTTTCTAAATGACAGAAAATGATACCAGCGATTCCCACCCTCTCCCTGCCCCCCTATTTTGTTCTGAAAAGCAGAACAAACTTTTCGTGCTTTTCAATTAATCTACTAATTTTATCATCTGGAGTACTCTTCATATTTGTGACTTCTGCCATACAGTTCTAAAAATTACTAAAACGTAAGTTTTTCAATCAAGTAAAAACTTATTGTAAATATGAAGTCTTGTTAAGTCCCCTAAAAACAAATGGCTTTTCCAAGTGATAAAGAACCATTTGCATCTGAAGTCCATGAGTGCCTGAGCTCCAAGCAAAGAGCAAGCTTACCTTGCATAACTTTAAATGCCAGAATATTTTACTTCTGTCAAAATGTATGTTCTTGTATTTAACATGTAGACTAATGGAATAGAACAGAAAGCCCACACACATACATACATATATACATACAGACAGACATATCTACATACATACCAAGAGTAATGAAGAGCAAGCCCAAAAATAACATGGGGAAGATTTATTCTATTATGGTAAAGGCACACTGGGTAACCATCTGAAAAAAACACAAAACTGAATCCATACCTCACATGAGACATTAAGGTTAATTCCAAATGGATTAATATAAAATGTAAAAATGTAAAGGCATAGAGCCAATTACTGAAAGAAGACATAGCAGAATTTTTCCTTATACTTCAGAGTGCAGAAGAAAGTTTTTCTAAGGCACAAATTCTAGGCTGATAAAAGTGAACATTGCTAAATTCACCACTTAAAAAATTCATGGCAAAAAGTAATGAAACCCCATGCACATAAGTCAAAGACTACCTAAAAACAAGACAAAACAAAACAACCCCTCCTGCAATTTATATAATAAAAAGTCTTCCATTTCCTAAAAATTAAGAAAGATCAACAACTCAATATAAAAACAGATCACACACAAGGAATGAAAAGGGTTCCCGGGTCATAAGGGTACACACTCTTCGGGGCTGGGACTCCAATAGGGCAGGGGAGGTGCCTAAGGCACAACATTTAAGAAGATCCTGAGAATTTCATATAACTTAATCCTCCTTAAATTGTGCGCCTCACTCCTCTTATTCCAGGCCCTGTGGTTCTTAAACATATGAAAAGATGCTCAAACTCACTGAAAATAAGATAAATGCAAATGAAAACTACCCAAGATGCCATTTCTCACGAATGGGACTGGCAAAAGCCCCAATGCTGCTCAGCACACATACCACCTCAGACATTGCTGGTGAGGCTGTTAGATGTTTCAGCCTCTGGAGAGCAAATGGCCAGCCCTAGGCATTCAAATCACAAAGAGATGCACACTCTTGACTCAACTCTAGGAATTTATCCTACAGATACTTGCAAATATGTTTACTGGCCCACACACAACTGTACTTACAGCAGCATCGCTGGTTATGGTAAAAGACCGGATATAACCTACACGTTATAATAAATTATGGTTAGTTGATTCAGTGCAGTACTGCGCAACCATAGCATGAATAAGGACATTCTTTAGATATTGAAGCGGAGAGTTCTCCAAACTATGTTAAGTAAGTAAAGCAAAGTTCAGAGCCGTGTGTGTGATGTGCTACTACATGTGCTCCCTAACAGGGAAAATAATATAATATGAATGGGCTCCTGGGTGCAGAAAAATATTTGACTTAAAAAGAAACTATCAAAGTGGTTATTTCCTGTTGGAAAACAGGAAACTGGGTGGGGAGGGAATGGGAATCACACTTTTGGTGTCTGAGTCATGTAAATGTATTATTATCTATAAGATAAAAAATGTGTTTTCATCTAGCACTTTTGTCATCATACATACATACACACATACAACACTTCCAGGTAGTTTCTGAGGCTTTTCTATCACCCTCGCAATGATACTGCTCGGTTTGAGCCGACTCTGGCAGAAGTTTAGTTGAGATGCCCCAGCTTGGTGTTAGGATGATGGGCTTCCCCCTCCGTCTTCGCTCAGACTTCCAGGCTCTGCCGGATCATCATCAGGCTTAACGGCCTGTGTTTTTTAAAAAAAGTCTGATCCTCTGACAGTGTCACAAGTAAGAGCATGAGCTGACTAGCAAGAATGGGCACAGAGACTGAAGAGAAAGGGGGCTACCGCTCCCCTTGGCCGTGCTCGTCTGGTAGAGAGCCTGTGGTTCCTGTATGCAGCACAGGTTTCTGCACCCCGAGAATCTTATTCTGTGCCTGTGGAACAGCATCTGAGAGCCGAGCAGGTATACAGGGAGCACTGTGCAACTCTGCAGCCCGTGTGCCACAATGGAGCCTACTCAGGCGGGGCTTCCAGTCTGCGTCTGGTTTAGGGGCAGGGATGGGGTGCGCTGGGGCAGAGGTGACTATCTGGCTCTGCTGAAACTCCTCTCATTTCTCAGTCTCAGTCTAGTCACCAGCCCTGCCAATCTGGAGACAATACTTCTTTAGTTCCCTTTGGGGGAATGCTGCCCATTTAAGGAAACCTAGCGGGGAGGAACCCTGAAATTCTCTCTCTCCTGACACTCTGATGTAGGAGGGCCACCAGGAGGGGTAGGTTGGAAGCACAATCACCTTACTCCACTCTTACCTGAGCAGCCCCTCTTTCCTCTGTTGTAGTACTGGAGATCCTGTCTGAGCCCCAAACCTGCTCTTGATCCATTATTTCATCCAGTTTCCAGGGCAGTCTTCCTGGGCCTCAAGGATGACTGAATGGAACAGGTGGAGGGCTTTCTATTGCCAATGCCAGCATGTGTTCCAGAAGATGTGTGGGCACCCAGGAGGAACTGAGTATGGCACCATCAGGAGGAGACCCGATTAAGAGGCAGAGAGGAGGGAGAAGGCACAAAATGATCACCCCACATCTGTCAGCTCCTGAGCACTGCACAGGTACTGGGTCCTGGCTGGAGACTTGGTCTACTTTTTCTCCAAATCCCAGGGATTGCCAGGTCAGTAAGTAGTCTTGCCTCCACTTGTTACCTCCACCTGCCCTCCCTGGAGACCTTCCCCTACACCCCATGTGTGCCTCCCCACCACTGCTCACTGCTTCAGTTCCTATTAACTTCATAACACTCACCAAAATGTGTAATTCTTGCTTGTTAACTGGCCTTTTCTCTTTATTACTTTCTCCATTAGATTTAAACTCAATGTGGGTAGGAACCATGTTAATCTTTTCCATTGTTTTATCTACAATGCAGTGTATGGCAACAAGCAGTTAAGATTATTCGTTGAATAAATTAATAATTATATATTGCTTGGGTTAGTTAATAATTAATTATGATAATAATTAAGTATTTATTAATAAAGAAATCTAAACATGCCCTGCTGGTACGGCTCAGTGGTTGAGCGTTGACCCATGAACCAGGAGGTCACAGTTTGCTTCTGGTTGGAGCACATGCCTGGGTTTTAGGATCGATCCCAGGCATGCAGGAGGCGACCGATGTTTCTCTCTTATCACAGATGTTTCTATCTCTCCCTCTCTCTCCCTTCCTCTCTTTGAAATCAATAAAAACATTAAATTTTAAAAAATAAATCTAAAACAGAGTTTTTATGTGAGGTAGTGGTCCCGCTGTTTAAAAATGAAAAAAATCATAGATAATGGGAAAGAAGTGCATATAATTAGGTACATTTCATCAGGTTCACTTTAGATTTAGGATTTCAAGAGGTCTTGAGAACACGCCTGGGTTCTAAAATGCCAATACTTTGTTAAACCTATTCTTGATTCTTGTAGGAAAGGTTTCACAATCAGTTTTTTTTACTTTTTTTTTTTCCCGTCCACACATCTATTTTAAGAACATTATTGGCTAACTTTCATATGTTAAGCTCTGAGGATACAAATATATCAACACTCATTCTCCTTTAGAAGCTCAGGCACGTGTCAATACAATAACTATAACTAAAATATGACATAAGCATTTTAATAGCCACAAGCAGAAAGACTTTTAGAACACAGTTTAATGGGGATAGGAATACAAGAGGGAGTCCACAAAGTGTCACAGTAGCTTGGAACTCTGCTTCAAGGCTGAACCATGCAAATGTCTAGCGAAGGGGAGAAACCTCACCCAAAGTAATTACTCTCTCAGTCTCATTCAAGTAACGACAGAACTCTAAGAAAAGTACATAAAATAAAGCCGCTCACGAAGAGAAATTAGAAAAGCAACTCAGGGCAAACAGGCAGGAAAAGAGCAGGGTCTGTTTGGCTGGGGACAGCACAGCAGCAGTTGCTAGAGGAGGAGGATGAAAATCCGGTGCCTGAACACCCACAGGACACACAGATGCTCACCATGTCTTCCTTCCGGTCAGGGCCACACGCAGGTCCAGAGTTTGGCTCTGAACATTCGGAACCAGTTACCTTGCTTTGATTTATGAAATAAATCTGAAACTGTCTGCGATGTGTCCGGATGGAAGCCTAGCGATGCCTCAGCTGAGGAGGAGATGTGAAAGGCTCCAAGAAGTGTGCTTGGAGGGCAGGCCACAGGAGCCAATTCTAGCATGTCATAATTGCCAGAAGCCAATTCTAGCATGTCATAATAGCAAGAGTTTCATCAAAAGGTTGATGGAACTTGGGGACTCAACAAGGGCTGAGTCACATATGTTGTCACCTGTTGGGAATGGCTGATGGCTTTTCCCCAAACCTGAAAAGGGATGATTGTTTGCTGCCAAACAGCTCAGAGCATCTTAATCTACATGTTATTGCCTCCTACTGACCAAACACCTGAACGGCCATAGACTAATTCCCCCATTCTGACAATGCCTCTGTACAGGAAACCCTACCCCTTTGAAGTGTATATCTCTGCCTTGCATCAGGACAATTTGTGTTAATAAAACACATGGGGTCTTGAGACTAGATCTTAGTTCCTTCTAGCTAAGCTCCTCTGACCCCCATATGCCTTTCAAAATTATGCTTCGTCTCTGGACGCTTAAGTTACACACGGCCCCTTTTCCAGATTGCTGAACCCTTCTAGATGCTGGAACAAGAACCCCAGCAAGGCTGACTAGGAAGGAGGGAGCAAGGGTTGGGGGGGGGGAGAAGGGGCACGTTCATCTCAACAGAAGGCGCCATGGGAGCATGCACTTGCTTAGGTTTGTCCTGTCATTAGCTCTGAAGGGACTCAGGAAATTCAGAGTGAGCAAAATTAAAAACGAGATGAGAGAGACAGGAGTTTGGGTGCCAAGAAACTCTCCCCAACCTCCAAGGCCTTGGGTTCTGGGGATTGGGCCAAGGGGACTTCATGCCGTCGTTTTATCTGCACTGAGCTGCCCAGCCCAGCCCAAACCAAGACTCTGCTGCATTCAAGACTGATTTCATTTGCTAAAATCCACTAGATTGAGTCATCAAGTACCTTGACTCACTTACTCATTTATTTTCAGCACCTATTCAAAGGGTAGGCGTTTGCTAAAGCCAAGTGCCTGGAATTGCTCCCGGGATGGCTGGGTGGCAGGCGGGGCGATGGGAACAAACAGTTACAAGAAGTGGGAACAGAAGAACAGAACAGTACACAAGGGGGTGAGCCGGTGGCTTTTGAACAGAGCACATGGGGCGGACCAAGAGGGGGCACAGCATGGCACTCCAGGCTGATGGAACAGTGTGTGCATTCCCTTGGAGGCACAGCCTGCAGCCTGCTGGGTCACGGAGAAACACGTCGCAGCCTGGCCAGCCCTGGGGGCTCAGGGAGGCCTGGCAGCAGACAGATGATGAAGGGCCTGGCCTTTATTCCATAGGCAATGGGGCGCCAGAAATGGAATTTAAGCAAAGAAGAGGCATGTCCTGATGTGTGTTTTGGAAAGACAGTCTTTTTGGAAAGAGGCAGGGAGAAAAATAAACTCAGACTAAGGGAGACCTGAAGCACATAGGTTTCTCCCATCACATACAAACTACTCTGTTTTAAAAGTCAATATTTTTGAATCCTCACCTGAGGATATTTTTCCATTGGTTTTTAGAGAGAGTGGAAGGGAGAGAGAGAGACAGAGAAACATTGATGTGAGAGAGACACATCGATTGGTTGCCTTCCCACACGATCCAACCAGGGCTGGGGATCAAGCCTGCAACCGAGGTACGTCCCCATGACCGGCATCGGACCTGGGACCCTTCAGTCCCCGGGCCTATGCTCTTTCCACTGAGCCAAACCCACTAGGGCTTAAAAGTCAATATTAATAGTCAACCCCTATGCAGCACTTAGTGCGTCCAAGTCATCTCATCTTTTCAACAGTCTTCTGTAAAACAGGGATGAAAATTCCTATTGATTGGTTAATTGTGAAGACAAGTGAACTGATGCAACACCTGCGAAGTAAGGCCCAGAGCAGTGTCTGGCACATGGCAGGTTCCAGAGCCTCGCTAGCCTGCGTCAGCTCCAACATCTTCTTCCTTTGAGGTTTTGCATCAGCTTTGCAATACAGAGGACTGCGCCTTTACCACCAAAGGAACAGCGTTTTGGGGTGGATCTTAGAGTGATTCTGACTCTCTCAGTGTCATGCAGCTCTGGAACGCGGAGGTTTCTGGGAGGCCAGTCTCCAGGGAGTGAAGGTTGGTTTTTTGGTAGTCATTACCCAAATGACCCTGTTCTTTCAAATGCCTGCTAAACCTTTGAAGGCCAAGTTTCATTTATTTGTAATAAATCATGAGCAAAAATAATAAATACACATTTAACTATAAAAATTCAAAAAATTTCAGGCAGAGTTTAAAGCTGTGATCATGTTAAAAAACATGACAGCACAGTTAATGTGATGCTTAAGGATGGATCTCTGTTCATTAGACATAAACGCTCTCATCCCCATAAGTGGTAATAATGACGGGCAGGGCTGGAAGTGTCTCAGAGGCCGCTCTGGAGACGGGCCAGGTGGTCCTCTTTGATGTCCAGAGGGAAGGGGCTGGATGAGGAAGGCGGGAGCTCTGTGAGCTCTGGGTGCTTTAGAGAAATGACAGGGCAGAGCTTTCCCTTCAGAGCCTGCCTGCATGCAGTCCTCAGCCTGAAGCCAACAGTTGGGGTCCTTCAGTCCTTGTCCAAAAAAGAAGTGTCACCCAGCACTGGAGGGGTCCCCCACGTCCCCCAGCCTCCAGTCCAAGGACATCTGCATTCTTCCTGCCCCTCTCCCAATTACTGGCTCTAAAACAGAGGAGCCCCAGCAAGAAGGCGAGCACGCAGGGTGCCCACCAGGCGCTGGGCAGAGCCGTCCTGCCTGCCTGGGCGGTTAGGCCTTCTGCTTGGTGTCTCTTTTGTGGGTTTCATTCGTTTTCCTGTTTAATGCTTGCTGCCTTTCATTAAGTTTTATTGCAGCAGGGGCCTCTGGAGTTCTTTCAGAGGCAGACAGTCATGACCGTGAGTGACAGCTCTCTCGGCCATGAGTCAGCCAAGCAGATATCAATCTGAATTCTGGGCTTCCAATCAAATATTCGGAAAAGGGCTCTGTACCCTTTGAAAAATGCAAAGTAAACAGAATCTCAGCCTGGGAAGCAAACATACCTCAGGTCATTTAAACGGAATTTCTAACGAGGACAGGAGAGTCAGTGGTTCCAACAACTTTAATGAGTGAGTTTTAGGCGAAAGCACAGAAAACAAATAGGATGGAATATCAAAGTTGTCCTTGTAACATCCAATTCCTATGAATCTACTCACACCCTGAGACTATCTGTCTCAGCCTTTTAGCAATTATCAACTTCAAACTGTGTTGCCCTACAGTATGAAAGGTTTTCATCAATTGGTAAGAATGTATATCCATGTCCTTATAGTCCTTATAAGTGTTTGTTTTTCTTTCATATCATCAGTTCAGAGACACTCAATGCAACACTAAGAAAACATGCTTGCCCAGTAGAAAGAGATCACATTTCTTCTTCCTTCCAAATCATTTCACCACTCTGTATTTACATTTCTGGTTCTTTGTTAAGTAGGTTTTAATCAGTGTCCTTTAAAACTTTGCTACACAAAGTATAATCCATAAACCAACAGCATCCACATCACATGGCAGCATGTCCGAAAACTAGATACTCCAGTCCTCCCCAGACCCACCCAACTAGAACTTGCACTCCCCAGAAGTCACACTACAGTGAGAGACCTGCCTCAAGAGACGGTATGAGCCCTGACCAATATTCTCAGTGGTTAGAGTGTCAGCCCACGCACACCAAAGGGTCTCGAATTGGATTCTGGGGCAAGGGCATGTACATCTGGGTTGCAGGTTCAATCCCCTATCCCACTCGGGGTGCGTGCATGAGGCAACCAATTGATGTCTCTCTCTCACAGCAATGTTTCTCTCTCTTTTCCTCTCTCTCCCTCTCTTCCACTCTCTCTGAAAATCAATGGGAAAAAAAACATCATTGGGTGAGGATTAACAACAACAAAATGATGGTGTGAATCTGACAACTCTGTAATCTACAGAAAAGCAAATACTTTTGCAGTTAAAACTCAAATGCAACAGGACATCAGTGCGCATAAACAATAATACCGACACAGCAGCGTGCTTACAGTGCAGACCTGTTATAGGGCCTTGCACAAAGTAGCTCCAGACTTCACTACGGACAGGAGGTAGGCACCATCCTCCTCAGCTTGTAGATAATGTACAGAGGCCCAGAGCGCTTACATAACTTGGGCAAGACCACAAAGCAAACCAGCGGAAGAGGCAGTCTGACTTCAGATGGCATGTTTCTAACCATTGCACCGTACCCCTCCCGACAGTGTGCACCTGCACCAGGAGACCAAGCAGTTCATTCAGGGTCTCAAAGAATGAGCCAGGCTGCTTCAGGACCATCACTTCAGTCTCAGCAACACTTAGAAGTAGAGGCCAGTTGAGCTGGACGCCACAAACTCGAATGGAACTCCCTCAGGGCTTATCTGAGGGAGGGGAGGCTCAGAGGGAATGTGTGAAACCCAATGGTTTTTTCAAAGGAGTGGAAAAGTGGAGGCCAGACTCCACTACACTTCCCACCATGCTCCCTTCCTCACCTACACAGATTTCTAATGCTGTGTGTGTGTGTGTGTGGGGGGGGGGGTTGCTTTTCCAAAGATACCTCACACACATTAGATAGCAAACACAGCTTTTTCCTTTCTCAACTTTCATTCTGTGGGGGGGGGTTTCTTTTCCAAAGATACCTCACACACATTAGATAGCAAACACAGCTTTTTCCTTTCTCAACTTTCATTCACAATCTGAGACTATCCAGATAAGTTATTTGTATCCTATTTGAAACTTCCTCACTATAAAAAGACCGAGGGGAAGGCCGTGCTTCTAAATCACACTTGAATAGCTCTAATACGGAGTACTGTAGCAATTTACCTTCCAGGTGGAACAGGAACCTTCAGATGTGATAGCCAATCAGTCCTCCAGCTTTTGAGCTTTAATTAAGGTAGAGTTTCAGTCTGGGCTCCAAACAGTCATTTACCTGCTCTGCTCCACCTACTAGTTACGGATGAAAGGAGAGTGGCAGTCTGGGCCCACATTACTGTGCCTGTGGGGCTTGTGCCTCCTCATCTAAGATGCCTATTTTTAACCAAATGATGCTTTCCGCCCAAGGTTAGCATCCCACAGGGCTTCCCTCAGGCCCAGAATGTTCGCAGAATGTGCAGCTGGGAGTTCCTGGGACAGACTTCAGAAGGCCAAGGGGCTGAACACTCCTCCTGTTTAAAGCACAACTTGTGTTGTAAAGGGAGGAGACAACTTTCATTTGGAAGCCGGCCCCATCTGGAGGGAGGCAAGATAAAATACACCATGCCCTTAAAATGCCACCTTCAGGGCCGACCCAGCAGTGGCTGTTCCATAACCTCCACACCGGAGGGAGGAAGGGGTTCCAGACGCAATGAGCACAGATCAGTGTCCCCTTTGAAGCAAGTAGGTAAACATAAATCACTGAGTAATTGAAATACCAGAGTGAGACATGGTGATTCCCAAAGATAAAAAACACAGAGCGGACCAAACCGTCCCATCTTCTCCCACTTCTCCCAGAGCTTATGTTCGGGGGCCTACAGGCTGGGGGGGGAGGTAGCAGCCCACAGCCTGGCAGTCAGAGCTCAAACAGCCCAAGCATCCACCCCGATGCCTCAGTCGTGGGGCACTTACCTTGCACTGCCCAGACACGCAGATGGCCGAGCCGTTCTGGTCGCAGGGGGTGCCATCAATGACCTTCTCAGCTTGGCGTACATAGAAGCGATAGCCCATTGCCTGGCAGTTCAACTCGCACTTCCGATTGCCCTTTACTAGGAAAAAAAAACAAGCAGCATCTTTTTTTCCCTTGTATTTTTTATTGAGATAAAATTCACATTACATAAAATTAACCACTGTAAACAAAGTGTAAAACTCAGCGTTTTTTAGTACGTTCACAATATTGTTCAACCATTACCACTAATTCCAGAACATTTCCATCGTCCCACCAATCTATTTTCTGTTTCTATGGATTTGCCTATGCTGGATGTTTTATAACCATACACTTGAAAATTGCATGAGTACTATTAGATCTCTCATATTTGATGGCAGAGGAAAGGCATTGCAGTCTGATCTGCTGGCATATAATAGAGATTTGATGCTGAGTATTACTAAGGAATTCTTAAAGAATTCAAATCTACCATGCATATAGTAGATTCTACTTTTAGACATCCTTTCATTCGTTGCTATACTCATAATTACAATTTATATATCAACAATCATAGAGAGTACACAATTTTATTTTTCTGCTATTGTTTTAACTTAAACTCAATGTAGTTATACCATATTTATGTTCTTTTGGCTGGGGATTCCTACAATAATTCCTCCATGATGAAATATTTTAGTGATTTCCCCATTACCTTAGGTCAGTGGTCGGCAAACTGCGGCTCGCGAGCCACATTCAGCTCTTTGGCCCCTTGAGTGTGGCTCTTCCTAAGCCTTAGGAGCACCCTAATTAAGTTAATAACAATGTACCTACCTATATAGTTTAAGTTTAAAAAATTTGGCTCTCAAAAGAAATTTCAATCGTTGTACTGTTGATATTTGGCTCTGCTGACTAATGAGTTTGCCGACCACTGCCTTAGATTGAAGAACAAACTCCTAAGAAAGGAATTAAACATCTTTCAAATATAAATAGTCCTATTTCCAAATGTTCTCCCTTAAATCTATGTCTGTACAACTAAGCACGTCCTCTGTCCAGCCACTGCTTCGCTGCTCCTTCTGCCGCTGCCTCACTTGTTAGCACCGCATGTACGTGTTTTAGTTCCCAGATCACCTCCTCTGGGAAGCTGTCCCTGGACCCTGATCTCACCTATACATCCACCCATCACAGACTGCTCTGACCTTTTCTGCTTCAGGGTTAACCAAGCTTGACTGAAGCATGGTCTTGAGGGACAACAGGGATGTGTCTGTCTTATTCACTTTTGTATCCTCAGCACTCAGTCCTGACCAAAATGCTCAACAAATCCCTGAGGGCCCGGCCGGCATGGCTCAGTGGTTGAACGTCAACCTATGAACAGGAGGTCATGGTTCAATTCCTTGTCAGGGCACATGCCCGGGTTGCAGGCTCAATCCCCCAGCCAATCAATGATTCTCTCTTATCATTGATGCTTCTATCTCTCCCTTTCCCCTCCTCTCTGAAATCAATAAAAATATATTTAAAACAAAGCAAAACACAAACAAAATCTCTGAGGAATAAAAGGAGGGATGGATAAATGAATATTGGCTTTTTCCCCCCTTTGTCTTTCTCTCTGTATTCATCTACCTCTGAGATCACTTCACACGAAGCCTGACACACAGTAGGTGCTCAGTAAAGGTTAAATTAATTACCACTACAACTAATATCTCCAGAGCAATTTAGTTGCCTTCAAAATAAGACTGAGATATACATTCATATCTAAAAGAGACAGACAAGCCAAGTACACAATGATTTTTTAAAAAACTGTTTTTGGATTCAAGAAAACGCTGTGCTCAGGCATAGACAGCATGCTCCAGGGCCGTGCCTTTGTCTGAAAATCTGATTGCTGGGTTGGGTAATACTGACTTTTTCCTACGCAAGAAGGTACATCAGATTTTCCCCAGTGTGACTGCCTGATTATCATAGCAATGAACTTCCTTGTCCTCCACAGCCATTTAAACCACTACCAGGAAATAACATGGCGCCTCCGGGTCCACAGGGGTTAGGGAAGGCTGAACCTTCTACATACCCTAAGCTCTATCTCAGAAGCCAAGAGACCTGGTTTCTTACCCTGGCTGTCCAAAAGTTATAAGAGGTGACCTTGCAAAAAAAAAAAAATCAGAGAATCAGGTACCTTTGGGAATTATCTAAAACTAAAACATCATTTTATATTAAAAACCATACCACAATAGCCCTAAACAAATGAAGTGACAGGTTGGAGGTAAAACTAGTCTCCTACAACTTGCTTTCTCATGTGCTATCTATATCCAGACCATGTTTCCTCTCTCCCCACTCCTCACTTTCTGAAGTGACAACAGGAAGTATCCAGGTGACTGCATTTTAAGTAATAAGTGTCTGAAAGGCAGCCTCATATGGGGCAAGGGTTTTGAGTTCTCACCTCTCTCTCGGCTTCCTCCAAACAACCTCTATCCTTTGCAGCCCAATTTGATTTCTCAATATTTACAACCATACCACAGAAGAACATTCTGAGAACAATAACAACAACAAAAATGGTTAAAGGTGAGATAATTGTGGCAGCATCTCCAAATGGCTACATGAAAATAACCCAGAGGAATGGCCTTACGTTTGGGCTCCTATCTGTGGCCCAAAGGAGACACTCAGTCCGACCCTCTGCCTAAGTGACTTAGTGCCCCTGCCTTCTCAGACGTGCAACAAGGGGACGGGGGACCCTAGGAGATAACCAAGTGTGCACAGTGCCTCCCGAATGAAACTGCCCAGAACCTGTTGCCTTAGCAACACTCAACCAGTTCTTCTCATAAAGTTACACAAGGACTGACTTCTCCAGACCCTGCACATACTACCCAACCACTTTAACATTTCACATAAAACTACATTTGCAGGGCTTCAGTTAAAGGTTTTTCATTGAGTGTCACTTCATTCCCTCTTTTCTCTTGAATACAGTTATAATTCTGATGCCAGGAGCTGTTTCTCTAAGCACTTTAAAAAAAAAAGATATCAGAGAGGAATAGAGAGATAGAAACATTGATCAGATGAGAAAGAATCACTGATCAGCTGCCTCCTGCATGCCCCACACTGGGGATGGAGGCTGCAACCCGGGCATGTGCCCTGACCAGGATTCGTGACCTCCTGATTCATAGGTCGATGCTCAACCTCTAAGCAAATTCTGCCCTGGTTTTATTTTGTCATGGTTTGTCATGGATAAAACAGAAGCGTGGCCACAAGCTGGGTGCAATGGGAAAGAGCAAGTGGGCACATCCTTTTCCTCCCTGTTTATCTCCCTCTTATTCCTCTCCCTCTCTGTTCCCATCTGCTTCCTAACTGTCCTCCCCACCCCCAAGAGCACCTTTAACTTTCACACACTCAGGTGGTGATCCCCAGTGTGGGCCCAGGACCAGAGGCAGCAGCAGCACCCGAAACCCTGTTGAAAATACAAATTCTTGGGCCTCTCCTCCAACTTCTAAATCGGAAGCTCTGGGGATGATGCTGGGTGACCTGCGTTTTAGCAAACTGTCCAGGTGATTCTGGTGCTTAGTCAAGTTTGGGAATCACTGTCCCAAGAAAAACCAAGTAGTGAAGAGATTTGGAAGTAGCTAATCATTCTTATTTTGAATCCATAATGTTCAAATTCCACGTCTAAATTTAAAAGATAATGTAAGCACCATCTTTAATTAACTTTAAGATATTGCCAAATATCTGGATCCCTGATAATAAAAAGGGTCTCAGGTTATTTTTTTAAATGCTGGAGAATATACAAGAAAATTCAGTTATTTAGAATAAAGTAGCTAACAACTAAAGGGTTTCCCTCAAATAGAGATTAAATATTTAAACTACTCATTGAGCTCTGTTCTTTTGGAGAAACCACTGAGTAAAGACACTTTTTTTTTTTTAGTGATAAATACAAAGAAAATAGAAAAGGAGTGAACAGTTACAAAATTTTGGAAGGTGGAAGCAGAAAAACCCACAGTAATGACTCAGCAAACCCAACCAAACTAATCCTAGGCAGGAATTAAAGCACCAGAACTACCTAATGATAGCATTTCTAAACATCAACTTTGGCATTAAAGAAGAATGCAGGCCTAAAAACAGAAATTGTAGGGTGTTTAAGAGGCAGTTCAGAGGTCCCGCTTTCCAGAATGGTTGACTAAAGCCTCTGAAAATGGACTATGTCAGAAAAGCAGTGAGAACACTGGCAAAAAGCAGCTGAAGTGGCTACTAATAATAGACAAAATAGACTTTAAGACAAAAACTTTTATTAAAGACAAATAAGAGCATTTTATAATGATAAAGTGTCAATCTGTCAGGAAGCCAACAATAGACGCCCAAAATACATGAAGCTAAATCTGACAGAAGTGAAAGGAGAACTAGATAATTTAATAATGAAGGTTGGAAATGTGGATACCGTACTCCCAATAATGGATAGAACTAGACAGAAGATCAACAAAGAAATAGAAGACTTAAACAACACTATAAATCAATCACACCTAATAGACATAGATAGAACATGCCACCCAACAGTAGCACAATTCACATTCTTCTCAAGTACACCTGAAACATTTTCCAGAAGAAAACAAATGTTATGTCATAAAACAAGCCTCAATAAATTAAAAACAAAAACAAAAAACGAAATCACACAAAATATGCTCACTAACCACAATGGAATGAAATTAGAAAATCAATTAAAAAAACAAATTCGGGGATTTCAAAAAGATGTAGAAATTAAACAAAATGCTTATAAATAACTGATCAGGCGGAAAAGCACAGAAAAATTAGAAAATACTTTGAGATTAATAAAATAAAAACACAACATCCCAACTTATGGGATGTAATTATATAAGTATTTAGATGGAAATTTATAGCTGTAAACACCTATGTTAAAAAAGATCTCAAATCAAATAACCTAATATGCCACCTTAAGTAGTGGGGGTAAGGGGAGAGCAAATTAAACCCAAAGCCAAAGGAAGGAAGAAAACTGGGGTGTAAATAAATTAAACAGAGAAGGGACAGACAATAGAGAAAATCAATGAAACCAAAAGTTGGTTCTTTGAAAATATCGATAAAATTGACAAACTTTTATGTAGCCTGGACAAAAATAAAGGAGAGAAGACTCAAAATATTAAAATCAGGAATAAAGAGGAGACATTACTACTTATTTTATAGAAATAAAAAGGACTTCTACCTAGGGTGATTAGTCAAGAAAAAGAGATAGTACACAGATTGAAAACAAAGAAATAAAACTACCTATATTCACAGAGGACATGATTTTATATATAGAAAATCCAAACAACGCACCAAAAATTATTTAAATTAGTAAACAAGTTCATCAGGGTTAAAGTATACAAGATCAACATACAAAAATCAATTTTATCTCTATATGCTATCAATGAACAATCTGACAATAAAATTAAGAACACAATTCCATTTATGATGGCATCAAAAACAGTAAAAAAGCCCTAACTGGTTTGGCTCAGTGGATAGAGCGTTAGCCTGCGGACTCAAGGGTCCCAGGTTCGATTCCGGTCAAGGGCATGTACCTTGGTTGCAGGCATATACCCAGTAGGGAGTGTGCAGGAGGGAGCTGATCGATGTTTCTCTCTTATCGATGTTGCTAACTCTCTATCCCTCTCCCTTCCTCTCTGTAAAAAATCAATAAAATATATTTAAAAAAACTAGTAAAATACTTAGAAATAAATTTAACCAAAAAGTTTAAGACATACACTGAAAACTACAAAACATTGTTGAAAGTAACTAAGAAAGATCTAAATAAATGGAAAGCTATCTCATGTTCATGCACTGAAAGACTTAATATTGTTAGGATGGCAATACTCCCCCAAATTGATTTACAGATTGAATGCAATCCCAATCAAAATATCAGCTGGCTTTTAATATTGTAGAAATAGACAAGATGATCCTAAAACGTATATGGTAATACAAGGGACCAATAATAACCAGACAACCTTGAAAATGAAAAACAAAAACTGAAGGACTCATACTTCCTTATTTTTAACAAAAACAGTGTGATATTATCATAAGGCTAGACATATAGATCAATGAATAGAACTGAGAGGCTGGAAATAAGCCTCTGTGTGTGTGTGTGTGTGTGTGTGTGTGTGTGTGTACATACAGACATATACACTGAGTGGCCAGATTATTATGACCACCTGACATTTGTAGGCAAATTAGCTATAATTTCATGCTGAAGTTGCTAGAGGGCCAGATCATTATAAATGTCTGAATAGCACAACATACCCATCATTGCTGATCAAGTTCATCCTATCATGTTGATGGCGTATACCAATGGAGATATCTTCTTCCAACAAGACAATGTGCCATGCCATGGTGCTCGTGTTGTGCAGGAGTGGTTTCAAGAACACGAGGGAGACTTTACCTTGCTTAGGTGGCCCCCACAATCACCGGATCTCAATTCAATTGAGCATTTGTGGGACGAAGTTAAAAGAGCCATCAGGCAGCTGGTTCCATAACCATCAAGTCTCACAGAACTGGACAGTGCTATTCATTAGGCATGGTGTCAGATTCCTCGCATCACCTTTCAACATCTCGTGGAGCCAATGCCAAGAAGAACCGCCGCAGTATTGAAGGCAAAAGGTGGCCCAACTAAGTACTGATGGGGTGGTCATAATAATCTGGCCACTCACGTTCAAATATATCTCACGTTCAAAGGCTGTTAAGTCGCATTGTTTACCCATATCTTCAGAAAAAAACCACTTCTACTGTCGTGGTAAACAACCTGCTTCCCTATTTATAATGGTCTGGCCCTCTAACAACTTCAGCGCGAAATTATAGCTAATTTGCCTACAAACGTCAGGTGGTCATAATAATCTGGCCACTCAGTGTATGCATGCAAAGCTTGGACTAAATAATAAAAGTTAATTTTAAAAAGAATGTAAAAAATTACCCCAACAGCTCAGGTTCTCAAAAATGGAATCTTTCTGCACAGTTATTGTCCATGGTTGGTTCCTCCCATTTCTATTCAAAATTAACAAAAAGGGTAACAACTCCTTGTTGTCTTTTCAGGAACTTTGCGTGAGAGAATGAAATGTTGCTCAAGTGTGGAGGTTCTAGATTTTAGCTAGCCTGTTACCACCTACCACTCTCAGAAGGATGGAAGGGGCCAAAAATGGCAGGAAAGGAGCTTCAAGCTTTCCCCAGGCTGCACATTCTCCAGCCTTCATTTAAGGAGGGAGAAAGCTTCGGGTAAGAAGGGAGAAGAGATTCTGTGAATAAATAAGCAAGGCTTTTGAATACTTGGAGAATGGATAACATCTGTGCTTATTTTTGGATCCATTCAACTTCACAGGTTCACTCCAAGTTTAGCGCCAAAGCTCTCATTTCCTAGAGTCAAATTCCATGTTTTTGGTAGAATATACTATAACTCTTTTCAAGAAAAGCAGCCTCATAAACACAGCTCATAAAACTCCGCCGTGGCAGGGTGCTTACCCAACACATGCTGATGAGTGAAATGTAAAGGAATTAAAAAAATGTGGATGCAATGTCTTAAGAGCATATGCAGGGTTAAGTAACGTAAAAAGGGGGTTGCCCAAAGCCCAAGCAGTGGGCATGGAGCTGGCAGCATTTGGTTTGCAGCACTTGGTCAGAGTGAATAAAATAGTCCAGGGGTGGTGGAGCCAGAGCAGCGCTGGGCTTGACCTCGGTGGCTGCATTGTCTGTGTGGTGTACCTCCTATTTAAGACAAAGGGCCCGCCTGCCCTTGAACTCCACATTCTGGACTGGATGCTGATGATTATTAGTTAAACTGCTTTTCCCCAGACTGCACTTTCCAGGACAAAGATATGGAAAATAAAATGAGGAGAATGCTTCTGAGAGCCCAAACTGCTCTAGAATATGAAAACTATTCTGAAAAAGTCCGAACAGGGGCGAGACTATCTAATCCTAGCCTTTTCTGTTCTAAAAAGGAAATTGTATTGGCCACATTCCATTATTAAAACTTAAATGCAAAACCATATCACTTATCAATTGCCTAAAATCCTAGCCTTCTATCCAACACTCGCAACTGTGTAATTAACATGTAGTCAGATGCAGCACCCTACTGAATCCTACTTCACTGACAGTCTCAACAGGCTGGGGGATCTGGATGAGAAACCATGGACAAAATGTCTTTTAAAAAAAACCTGAAAATTCATTGGCTCAATGTTCCAGAGATATTAAGTTCCTCTTAGCACTGCTCACACTTAAACACAGTTCTATTCTGTAACACTCTAATGCAGTGGTTCTCAAACTTTAATGTCCTCAGAACCACCTGGTGGTCTTATGAGAACACAGACTGATGGACTCCACCCCTAGAGAGTCTGCTTCATAGGCTGGGGTGGAGCCCTGAGTCTGCATTTCCAACAAGGTTCCAGGTGATGCCAAAGCTACTGGTCCAGGAACCAACCTTTGAGAACCACTGCTTAATTGAAACAGGATGGAGAAAGGAGACCTACCTAGCAACCAGACCTCTAGCTGACACCTGGGAATGTATTACCAAAGCTGACATAAAACATGATTTTTGGCTAACTAAATAAAAGTTTACAGACTCCCTGGATCAGAGCGCAGCCTCATCTGTGTGTAACTACAATCTCATAGGGAAGACAGGTGTTAATTAAGTATTCACACAAAGAAATAGGAAATTTTAACAGTGAAGGATAAGTAGGAGTTTACTGTGTGAAGGGGAGGGGAGGAGAGCAGAGCACTCAAGGCAGAGGAACACCAAAGGCCACACCCAAAGGCCAGGAACATGCCCATCAAGAGGCTAAGAGACATTCTGCATGGCTGAAGTACAGAGTGGGGGAGAGGATATGAGACGAGGCTGTAGAGTCAGCCAGCAGCCCAGATCAGGCATGACCACTGTTCTTGTGGAAAGAATGAGAGTATCTGTCTAGAGCTCTATGAAGTGCCGCAGCTTGCATTCCTTGTACTTTTCTGGAGAGCAGAACATGGAACAACCACAGTTTCCCATCTGGAGAAAGTTCCTAGACATGTAGTTTCATGGGAATTGGCTAAGCCAACTTTATCCGAGTTACTCAACCTTTTCCTGCAATGTTTCTTTTTCTCTCTCACATCAACACAGTAAATCTAAGCTGGAAACGTTTCTGGAAACAAACACTGTTCTGGAAAAACACAGTGCTGTTCAAAACCCTTCAAGCTGTGTGACATGTAGTGTTACATCCTAAAATTTTACATTTACTAAAAAATGAGTGGTTCTGCCAGTAGAAAGTCAGCTTGGCCAACGGTTAGGAAAGCAGCTTGACAGCTTCAATAGATGCAGAGCCATAACCAGCTCTCACGGCTGGGAAAACAGGTCTCTCTCGAGCAAATGTGGACTTACTAAAATGTGGAATACATACGCATCCTCCAGAAAAATGACATGGCTGGGCTTTTTGGTCAAGGACTGAGATTGTTGAAAGCTCTGAGAAAAAAAGTGTGGGAGGGAACTCTGGTACAAGTATCATGTAAAGTAAAAGTCTCAGAAGACAGAGAAATTCAGAGGCAGAGGACACAGTATCCACTCTATAGGCGATAACCAGAGGAGGTTGGTTTATTTCCCATCTCCTGCTATTACCATCTTAAATTATATATCTACTAGAGGCCTGGTGCACGAAATTCATGCACTCGGGGAGGGGGGGTTCCCTCGGCCCCGCCTGCACCCTCTCACAGTCCCGGAGCCCTCGGGGGATGTTCGACTGACGGCTTAGGCCCGCTCCCCATTGAGTCGGCCATCCTTAGCGCTGTTGTGAAGGCTGAAGAGGCTGTGAGCCCGGCTTCTGGCTGAGCGGCGCTCCCCCTGTGGGAGTGCACCGACCACAAGAGGGCAGCTCCTGCATTAAGCATCTGCCCCCTGGTGGTCAGTGCATGTCATAGCGACCGGTCATTTTGCCGTTTGGTCGATTTGCATATTAGCCTTTTATTATATAGGACTAGGGGCCTGGTGCACGAAATTCGTGCACTGGGTGTGTGTGTGTGGAGGGAGTGTCCCTCAGCCCAGCCTGCCCCCTCTCACATACTGGGAGCCCTCAGGCATTGACCCCCATCACCCTCCAAAC
>NW_006300018.1:330706-337275 GCF_000327345.1 Myotis davidii
CTGTCAGTGGCAGGGGGCTTCTTCCTGCTTTCCCTTTCACCTCCCTGCATTGTGCCTACATATGCAAATTAACCGCCATCTTTGTTGTCAGTTAACTGCCATCTGAGTTGGCAGTTAATTTGCATATAGCCCTGATTAGCCAATGAAAAGGGTAGCGTCGTACGCCAATTACCATTTTTCTCTTTTATTAGTGTAGATACTTATTTATAAATGTGTGGATATGTATGTGTGTATATGTGGCTGTTTGCATATGTGAGTGTATTGCATATAAATGTGGGTGGAGGAATGCATGTGTGTATATACACATACATATATGTGTGTTATGCACATGTGTATATATGTGTGTTTATTTATATGTGCATTTTATGTGTAAGTATGTACATGCCTCCATGTGTATGTACAATCGTGTGTGTGTCTTCCAGTCTGTTGGCACCTGGCCAGAGCAATCAACAGTGATAAGAACACAATATAGGCTGGTCCATAGTTGGAAAAATTTACGGCATGAATGTGTGGGCAGACACAGCAGGTCCACATATCTGAAAACCCAGCAGTGGTTCCAACAAAGGCTCCCTTCTAAACATTTAAGAGCAGACATGTGAAGTGTTGATGGGAAAATAATAAAAGAGATCTTTCAAAGAATCATAATCCAGACTTTAATTTCTTGTAAAGGTGGAAAGTGGGGTGACATAGGTAACTTCCTGGAGAAATACAATCACAGCTGACACAGGGGGGAGTAAGAATCTAAATACTAATAATGTTTTTGATCCTCACCCAAGGGTATGTTTTTATTGATTTTTAAAGAGAGAAGAGGAAGAGAAAGACAGAGAGAGAGAGAGAAACATCTATCGGTTGCCTCCCATAATGCTCTGATCAGGGATTGAACCCACAACCTAGGTATGTACCCTGACTGGGAATCAAATGCACAACCTTTTGGTGTACAGGATGGCCCTCCAACCAGCCGAGCCACCAGCCAGGGCTTGTCTCAACTTTTGACTGCAGGATAATATGGAATAAAAGGGCCATGCCTCTGTTTCTCCTGAGTGTCTGGGACCTGCTTGTGCTCAGCACACACTTTGTGCGTGGGAGGCAATGGAGCTCAGTGGGCATTTCTTGACTTGATGTTCTCTGCCATCCCCTCACTGTGTCCTTAGCAGCCCATGGAGGGCTCATGGACTCGGCCTCCCCTTTGGGGATTTAATAAAACCTCTGAAGAATGACTTTCATCATGTTAGCACTCTTCTCACAGCCATCCTGAGTTCCTTCCTGTCCTCAGAACATCTACCCTAAGACGGCTTTCAAGGACAGTGAGTGTTCTCTACAATTGGACCTTTAACTCTTAACTACTCAAGTGCTTTCTTCACTGTTCTGGAAATATGCCATGGGCATTCTCACTTCTATGGCTCTATTTCTTTTGTTCACCCATCCAGAATGTCCTTGAGATTTCAATCTACTGACATGAACCTCAGCATGTGTTTATGGAATATTCAAACATAAAAATCGTGGCAGGTTAGCCTCCCCAGGAATATGGAACAGAGATACTGGCTCTGTCTAGGGCAGTGATGGCGAACCTATGACACGCGAACTCATTGTTTTGGTTGATTTTTCTTTGTTAAATGGCATTTAAGTATATAAAACAAATATCAAAAATATACATCTTTGTTTTACTATGGTTGCAAATATCAAAAAACTTCTATATGTGACACGGCACCAGAGTTAAGTTAGGGTTTTTCAAGATGCTGACACGCTGAGCTCAAAAGGTTCGCCATCATTGCTCTAGGGTATCAGGAAAGGCTTTACTGAGGAAAAGACTTATGAACTGAAATCTGAAGGATGACTTACTGCTATGAGAGAGGAGATGGGAGGGAAGCCGACTCAAGCAGAGGTACCAGACTATGAAAGGCCCTGTGGCAGGAGGGGTGGAACGGCAGCCAGTGTGGGTGGAGAGTACACAGCAAAACAGCCTGGAAAGGGGTCAGCATGGCTAGGTGACCTTTCTTTAAGTTGTTTTCATGATCTCTCTGGATTAGGGATGCCAGGTAAAATGCAGGATGCCCACTTAAATTTCTCATATATTTCATGAGACATACTTACTGGTACACTAAAAATTATCTGTTTCCCTGATGTTGAAATTTAACTGGGCATTCTTTATTTTCATTTGCTAGAAACGTGGATACAACCAAAGGACATATTTTTCTACATAACTCATTTGTATTTTTAATCACAATGGGTCTTTTTTTTAGTTGTCTTGATGTCTTTTAGTCTCCGATTACCTAAATCAGAGAACCTTAAAACAGGGACAGTCCTTCTAAAAATCAGCTGGCCCAACCTTCTAACTCCACAGACAAGAGCAGGCGGCTTAGAAAGGCACCTGGAGCCACACAAGGTCACAGAGAGATCCCACTGGGGTTTCTTTCATGCCTCCCTGCAGGACCTAGGACAGAGGTGAGCAGATTAATCACTTGCTCTGTTGAATTAACAAGCTCATTTGCATGCCTCTGTATGGAAGGGAATGAACAGATACAATCCCAGACAGCCAGGAGCTTTCCAAACAAAATAAACAGCAAGCCAGACAGAGAAGGGGCCATTTGCACATGCACAAACACAGGGACAGACACAAAGGACCCTAGCAAGTAGCTGCTTTGACCAGCTGGACTCCAGTCTTTTCCTGGGGATTCTACAAGAGCCGGGAACCAAGGCTTTCCTCCTCGGTGGCTTGGTGAATTTACTCCTGCACAGTGGCGCACTGGATTTACTGGGCAACTGTAGACAGTGATCATTTTTACCTAAAGAGAGAAATTGTGAGCCTGAAGAGACACACCAGCCAGCTTCATTTGTCCCTTTCAGGCCCTCGTTATTTGCTAAAAGACTTTCTCCAGGTCCTCTCTGCAGGCAGAACACGTTCTGTCCAAATATGCACAACCACCAAGAGAAAAAGGAAAGGCGGCCCCTCCACCGCTGTTTACGGAACGAAGGCAGCCCTCCACATTCAACTGGATGAATGCAGGGGATAATCCCTTCGAGTAAGCTTGGCTTTCTTTCCTCCAGGGGACTTTAAAGGATGTCAATCTATCCCAATCACAATCAAATGCAAGCACCTCACTTCCCCAAGACAAGCAAGGATTTGGACAAATGAGAGGGGAGAAACTGAGGTTTCCTTGTGGTGGCGTGAAAAGGGAATTCAGCAGCCCCACATCGTCCTAGAGGAAGCACTGGGAAGGATGTCCTTGCTGTGGCCACACAAAGTGGGGCATGAGCTCATCATGCCGAAACCTAATTGAAACCTCAGGCTGAAATCGTGTTTTGTGGTATTTGAGGGAAATGATGCACAAAGACAAAAAGGAAACACAAAGGATGTGTACAGAAGCAGCATGAAAAGCAGCCCACTTCTTGACTGTGGGATAATTTGGATGGTGGCCATTGAGTTAAATGAGGTACAGCCTTCCCCTCAACCTCGCTGAGATCCAAAGCCATTTTGAAAAATGCTGCTGCTTATGTATGGTTCCATAGCCAAGGTCTTCAGGGCTCATTGGGATCTTCAAAATGCAATTATATTCAAAGAAATGCAGCAAAAAGATGCTGGTTAGGCCTGTAGACTAAACTACCTGGCATTCGAGAAACTACTGAAAGGCATGGTAAAGAGAGAGAGAGAGCATGGTTTTCTCATGTACTTACCTGGATTTGCAGCTGAGTTCTGCCACTTACTAAACTTGTGTTATTGGACAAATATGTCTATGAACCTTGCTCTTCTTATCTGTTAAAATGGATATGTCAGTGCTTATGTCACAGGCTTGTCTGAGAATCAAATAATAGAATGTTTGTAAAAGCACAGGTGCTCAGTAGATGTTCACTTCCTTTTGTCTCCCCTGAAAGTAGATATACAGGGAACTAGTGGAATGTCTGGGTTTGGAAGCTTTATAAGAATTGCAGACATGGAAATATCTGCCTTTATCAAAATGTGGCAACTGTTGGCATTAAAAAAAAAGGTGGTAGACCCAGTCGGCTCAAGGCTTTATTAAAAGTACTCCCTAGCCCGTAGGCAGCTCACTGATTTTAGGCTGCCCCCAAAGCCCTTCTGAGCTGCCTGTTCTTTTAATTTTCTTTGATAATTGTCACAGAAGCATGGCCAAGTTAAAGTATGCCTGGAAGAAGGTTAGAGAGAGCGGCTGCACGGCTTTTTGGCTGCACGTCAGGACTCCAGCTGCTCAGTAGCCAAACCTTGGGAATGCTGTTCAGGATCTCATTATTCTATTTTCTTTCTCTTAATGGTTCTTGCAAATAGCCACCTGCAAAGTCTTTGTAGAGAAATGGTTTTAATTTTCCTTCTTCTGAGAGTCTCCAGTGTTCTGAGGGCCATAGTCTCCTGCAGTCAACTGACATCCACTGACAAACACCAGTGTTAGTGAGGGGCTCACTTTTCCTTTCCTTCAGCGAAAGTCCCCAGCAGCCAGCACACCCAGCCTCGATGAACTGGGCTAAGGCCCTACACCCCAGCCCCGCCCAGCAGTGCAGAGCCACAGCCAGTCAGCCTCTGTGCTACTGGCTCTTTTCCTGGACGCAATCTGATGCTCTGGTTTCATCTGGATAGATTTAGGCATCCATAATTACCTAAAAAGCTGGGGGAAAGGGCTGGAAAAATAGAGACTTCTCTTTAAATGTCAATATTTTTTTAGATGAAAGAATGTGATCTTTCTGAATAAACCAGATTATTACCATTTTCCTTCCCACTGTACTATGTAAATCAGGCTCCAAAAGAAATTCCTGGATAATAAAATATGTAAACTACTCCTCGGGGCAAAGTTCTGACAAAAGGGCAAGCACAAGTATAGACCAAAAACATTCGAATTTTTTCTGTGGGTTTAGAGTGCTGGGGAAGATTATGTGACAGGGTAGATATAGGAAGATACAAGAGGTAAAATTGAATTTAACCTTGTAGACCCATGTAAAGGAAAGTTAAATTTTCCATAGCTTGTCTATGCAATCTAGAAATCTTCCAATAGTTCTATCCATATTTTTAAGTCCTCCTTAATAATTCCCCCACTCTCTTTGTTCAGTTAAGGCCATACAAAGAGTTCACCAAAAACAGATATCCCATGAAAATCAAACTAGGCAACATAACAGAGACGAAATGTAATATAAGCCCTCTTAAATCTTCGACCTACACTCCATTGGGCCCATCCTATTTGATTTTTGTAACCAGGTGTATAGCAGCAAATGGTAGCATTTTCTGATTTGCATCTTCTTACCTGAGAAGGCAGGGCTTACTTAGTATATTGTTGTTCATCCTGTTTTATTATTTCACCTTTAAAAAAGGACCCACCCAATATCTCCCACCTGTTAGGATGGCTACCATCAAGAGAACATAAAATAACAAGTCTCAGTGAGGACTGAAGAAACAGAAACCCTCATGCACTGTTAGTGGGAATGTAAAATAGTGCAGTCCCTATGGAAACAGGATGCAACCACTCAACAAATTCAAACAGAAGCACCATATGATCCAGCAATTCCACTTTTGAGTATATACCCAAATAACTGAAAGCAGGATCTTGAAGGGTTATTTGTACACCACGTTCATAGCAGCATTAGTCACAAGAACCAAAAAGTAGAAGCAACCCAAGTGTCCACTGGCCGATGAACGGACAAACCAAACGTGGTTGTACATACAATGCAATGTTATTCAGCCTTAAGGAGGAAGGAATAGTCTGACACATGCCACATGGTGAGCCTCGAGGACATCGTGCTGTGTGAAATAAGCCAGTTACAACAAAACACTGTATGACTCTACTTACAGGAGGTACTTAGTCAAATTCACAAAGACAGAGAATAGAGTGACCTTGCCAGGGGGCATGGCTTGGGGGATGGGGAGTTGTTTAGTAGAAACAAAGTTTCACTTTTGCAAGATGAAAAGAATTCTGGAGATTGATTGCACAACAATGTGAATGCTCTTACTACTGTACACTTAAAAATAGGTAAGGTGGTGAATTTTATGTTACGTATATTTTACCATAATTTTTTATTTTTTTAAATATATATTTTATTGATTTTTTTTTACAGAGGAAGGGAGAGAGATAGAGAGTTAGAAACATCGATGAGAGAGAAACATAGATCAGCTGCCTCCTGCACATCTCCTACTGGGGATGTGCCCGCAACCCAGGTACATGCCCTTGGCCGGAATCAAACCTGGGACCTCTCAGTCCGCAGGCCGACGCTCTATCCACTGAGCAAAACCGGTTTCAGCTTACCATAATTTTTTAAAAAATGGAGTCAATATGCCAGAATCTATAAAAACATAAAATCAAAAACGCTGCCCTTCCCCTATTATATTTCAAGGAATCAATTTGACACTAATAAAACAATCACTAAAATTGGTGGCCAGATTCCAGTTGCTGGAATGATCTCCTACCAGAACACCCTGCCCTACAGTGATCTGCTTTCTGGTTTCTATCCTCCTCCTCTTCATATGAAGCCAGGCCCACAGGAAGAGCTGAACAACAAAAATCCTTTCAGAAGGGAACACATTCTTGGGGGGGTGGGGGTGGGGGGTCAGGGGACCTCTGCAAACAAAAATGGCA
>NW_006300018.1:337338-341238 GCF_000327345.1 Myotis davidii
TCCCCATTACCTGGCTACATGTCAATGGCTTCATCTGCATTCTCCTACTACCAGTATACAGTGCCTGGACTGTGGCGATGTCAGGTACTCTGTATGCGTTTGGTGAGCAAATTAATGAATCACAGAAAAGCTAAAGGGAGTAAACCAAGCAGTTCTAGAGAAGAGATGTAGGAAGCCCTCAAGAGTGTTAAAATGCAAATTGATTGCTTCTTTCTGGACAAATTTAAGGGATGATGTATGTGAAATGAGTTCAAGTAAGTTCTTACTAGTCTCAGGCTTTAGCTGAGAATGTGTGACCCTGAGTGCAGTTTTGATTTGTCTTCTGTGTATGGAAACCACAAAGGCCGTGAACTGCCAATGGCCAGTAATGAATGCCTCTGCCTCTCCCAGGAGAGATTAAACAGCTCTGGGCTGAGGGAAAAAAAAAAAAAAAAAAAAGACAAGATCAAAAGGAGATCCAGACATCCCTGGCTGGCAGGCAGCAAGAGGTCCCCTGGCCAAGGGAGGGTAACCTTTGGGTGAACTTGAAGGAATGTGGAAAAGGGGTCTGGGCTGGAGAAGAGAATCTCCAAGATGCTTCTCCCAAGCTGTGCTGACCAGGATTCTGAGCTACACGCCTGAAATTCCCTGTTAAGTCTTTGCTGTATATGCTTAGACTTTTTTTTTTTTTTTAAGAAAAGAGTTCTTTCCTTTTAAAGATAGCACATAAGTTCAGGGTGAAAGTAGTATGTTTGAGTGATTGACTGGTCCAATGCTTTCAGGAAAATAAGGCAGATTTCAGGCAACATAATTCATATCCACTGACCCGTTCATCCCCCGCTTGGAATTTACTCTCAGACCAAATTCTAAAAGTAGAGTAGAACATATTACAGTTTTCCTAAAAAAGTGTTTGAATGAATTTTGAGTTCTTTTTAAAAACTCAGTAGAAGGCATTGGGGGAGATAAAACACAGTCTATTTACACTTAATGCCCTGTTGTCTACCCATGACTAACCCTATACAGGCCCAGCCTCATGGGTACCACTTCCTTGGTTTGGAGACAATCACCCACCACATCCTGAGCAGATCTAAAAAAATATTTCTCTAACACCTGTGATCACCCAGACAACATTGTCCATCAAAAAGATCTGTTTCTATAGCCACTAAGGCAGGGTTTTTGTTTTGTTTTTAAATGTTAATGAGTTATGTCTAGCAGCTAGCTTTCAATAAACAGCTTTTACTAGTAAAGTCTACAAACAGTGAAAAAGCATCGGGCCCAAGTCATCAGAAGCCTGAAACAAAACGCAAGCAAGCTATGAAAACAAATGACCCCAGTGCTTGTTCAGGGCTGCAAGGGAATCTCTAGAGACCAGGAAAAAGGAAGGCAACAAAAACACAAACAAAAAGCCCTGAAACCTAGACTCCTAAAGTAGCAAGTACTGTAATGCAAATGCATGTTGATCAGAAGGCACACAGAACCCTTTTCTGCCTATAGTTTCCAAACACAAAGCTTAGAAACAAAGTGGTTTTTTTTGTTTTTGTTTTTTTAAATTCTCACAAAGCTAGGAGGAAAGAACTGGCTAAGACTGTCAATCATTTAAAAAGCGAACCCTCTGAATTAGGAACCTCGGTGACGCCTGGGCTTTCTTTAAACGAGTTATTTACATAAAGATCAGAGTGGACATATTTTAGGGGTCCTCTCTGTTTTGCCTTCTAAGAAACAAACCGTCTTGTTCTGGAACGTGGGGAGTCTGCCCCCACCTCTAAACTTCTCATTCATGAGGTAACATCTCCATCTGCTGGAAAGTTAGATGCCTGCATTAAAGGCAGATAATGTTAGTTTTATTTTCCTATAAATCTAGATCAATGTTACATTCCCATTTTCTCATTCACATGCATTGCCATTTTATATAAAACATCTGCCTTTCCCCCTTATTTCCAAGGTCCCCAATGGATTTTATTTCTAAGTCATTTGCAGCACCTTCCCTCCAACCCTGCTCAGCCCTCCCCACAGGTTGGGCAGGTCCCCCTCAGTGCTTCTTAATAACTGTACGACCTTAGGCCAATCCCGAAACCCCTCTCTGGATCTGAACCTTGCTTACCTGGAGGTCAGGGGTTCCTGTCCCCCTCAGGCTGGCATTCCTTTGAACTAGGATCTGAGTTGTTCACAGCACAAGCTCCTTTATTTGCCAGAGCAAACTGTTATGCTTGTTTGTCTTTGATTTTAAAAATAAATAAAGCCACACACATCTGGGCAGCGAGGACAGTGCTGTGTTTGCCACTCTGCTGTCCTTGTGAATCCAAGCTTCCTGCTTCCGGTGCGCTGGCCGTTATCCCCCCTTGGCCAGGCACCCACCCAGTGAACAGCCCAGGAATACAACTGCATCCTGGACATGCACACTTCTCCATCCTTCCCGTCTATTCATGAGCTCCTGCAGCATCACTTTCCTCTCCTTTCTTTGGAGGTTAGTCACCATCTGCCACTCCTTTCTTTAAAGTAAACCAACGTGCAAGTCCACTTGTAAAGTATTGCTTCCTGGTGTTAAACTCACAGTATGAACCTGAGCAGCCTTGGGGCCTCGTCTCTTTATCTGTACAGCAAGGAGGTTGGGATGCTCTCTTAAGTCCATGCTGTGTATGATGGTCAGAAGAAAAAGAGACCAGACAAGTGAAGAAGCCATCTCCTTCTGTAGCCTCTCAAAGACAACAAATTCCACAGAGCCAGAGGTGGGCAAGGAAGTAAAGCTAGGCTCATCCTGTCCTCCTCTCAGGACTGGAGAGGGCTGGTGAATGACATGCTAGGTATGAGAACACCTGACTTTAAGAAAATAGTAGTCAGATAAGTCTAAGACAGCAAATGCTCTGCCATTTTCCCCTAAGAGAACTTAGAACTGTAGAGATGAACAGGCAGGCCTTGCCTTGTCCTCCATAACCATCAGCTAAAACATACCCCGAGAATGAGAAAATGAGAAAAGCTAAACAAAAACTCCTCTCTCTGTCTGTCTCTCTCTACAGCTGCCTAATTCAGGGGTAGAAGCTTTTGATCTCAACAACTGGTTTAAAACAAGTTACCTTCTTCTGCCTGGGAGAATTAGGTTCATTAAGCAGTGACTCACAAGAGTAAAAGGTCCGTTAAAATGATACATTAATTATGGCTAATATTTAAGCTCATTCCATTAAAAGCAAAAGCATAATGGGCTGAGTTTGGGCCCCCAGCACATTATATGATTACCACATACTGTTGTTTCCCTGCTTGTGCTCCCACTTAGATTCTGAGTTCCTTGAGGTTGATGGAACCTTTTTTCATTATGTAACCTGGACAGAGATCCTCTCACACACAGGTATTTGTTTTCAAAAAAATGCTTATTATTTTGAAATGGATTGGACTGGCCAGGGCCCATTCTATGATCCACACGTGGCGAGAAGATTGCTGGTGATCTATTCGCCAAAGTACTGGCCCCTCATTCATCTGGTGGGAACTCTCCAGCTCTCTTTCTTGGGCTTTGCAAGAAGTGGAAATGGTGTCCCTTCCTTTTCTACTTTACTTCCACCCGACAGAAAACTGTCACAATGTATTGATATTGTTAAAGCCACTTTAATGCCATCTGTAGGAAAGTTGTCATAGTAAATATGCAAATCACTCATGTTTAGAATCAACACAGTCATAATGAAATTATAAAAAAAACTAATAAAGAAAACTACAATGTAAATGCTGCCCCCTTAGAGGAAGTAACCTGTACAGTGAACAGCCTGAACAGCTGTGCAAGGCAGATGATTTCTTTGGGGCATTTATGTGACTAGCCTTGAGAAACTGAGCCTAGGAGTTGGTGGCAAATGGTAGAACAATTAATGTTTTGCTACTTGTGTGAGCTTTCAGAAGAGTCACTGATAGAAAGAGGCAGGAGTGTGTGTGTGGGGGGGG
>NW_006300018.1:341280-352812 GCF_000327345.1 Myotis davidii
GTGGGCATGTGCCAGGAGGTTGAGAAGGGGCAGGGAGGTGATCACAACTTAGATCACAAGGATTCTAAAGAATGACTTCTCTCCATCACATAATTCGCAGGCCCAGCAGATTTGACCTGTAAACTTGTCCACAAAAGGATTTCCCTGTAGACAACCTGTTAATTTAGGTATCAAACAGCTGTCCTGATATATAATGGCCCACAGCACTCTGGGTGTTGTCCATAAACACACAGGTACATTCATCAGGGCTGTCTCCTTTCCCATCCTCTCTGCAGCATTAAAGCTGCAGACACCACTGCTCCCTCAGTGCTCTCTTGTCCCTTCACGTCCCTGCCACTGCATCCTCCTGGTTGCCCTACTCGTAGGCTGTTCCTTGCCTGGTTCTCCTGCTAGCCCTGATGCAGGCATTCTCCAAGGGTCATGCCTCAGAGTCTGAAGCTCCTTCTTCACTCCCCATTTTGTGGCCATCTCCTGGGAGAGGGAACACCCACATTCCTATTCATCCCAGCCCCACACCCCAACTGTGGTCCTGGGTCTCCAAATGCCTGCTCAGCAGTCCCATCTGAATACTGTGTTTTATCACTCAAGTCAAGGGCTCAGCTTCCTCCCAAACCCCTTCTGCTCCGCTGGCCTTCCCTTTATGTCAGCGCTGTCATTATTCCAGTCACAGAGCTTCAAATTAGTGTCTGTCATCCTGACTCTTCTCTGTCCCGGGCTCCCTGCATTAAGGCAGCCGTGCAGCCTGACTGACTTTCCTCGGCAGTGTCTCCAGTGTTTCCTTTACATGTCAGTTTCTTTCGACTCCTACAACCAGTGCCAGTGAGGCCTGGATAACTGAGGCAGCCTCCTGCTGGTCCTCCCCCTGCTCATCACCCTGCTAAGTCAGAACTCCTCCAGCACCCCTTTCAAGTGTCACCACCTCCCCCAGCTCAGAGCCTTTTGTGTCTCTCTACTGAAGCATGAAGTCCAACCTCCAGATCTGGGGGATGAAGATCCTCCATAAACTGACCTTACTAATTATTTGCCAATGTTTCAATTCAGTGTACATCGGTTCTTAACCCAACCAGACTGGTCTCCTTATGGAACCATACCATGTTTCTCATGTTCTGAACTCCATGCCAACATCACAGGGAGGGCCAAATCTGTATGTGAGATAACATATGGTTTTGTATCATAATCACCTAGAGGGCTTATTAAAACTGACTGCCAGGTTCCACCTCCAGAGTCTCTGAATAGGTACTTCTAACAAGTTCCCAGATGATGCTGATGCTGTTTGGTCCAGGGACCTCAGTTTGAGAACCACTGCATTTTGTAAAACCCATATCGTCTCTCCTCTTGTCCTCAACTTATCTCTGGGGCCAGCTGGAGGCCTTTTCCTTGGCTTAAGATGACCTCTTCCATCTCCACTCAGAGAACACCAATACGGCTTATATAATGTGGCAACAAATATGTATTATGCTGGGAGTGACACAAAGAGGCAAAATCCCTGCTCCTACAAAAGTCACGTATGGGAAAAGGGGGCTTAGGCAGTATAACAGTCAATTACAATTCAGCGTGACAAGTGCTGTGAGGGGGGGGCCATACAGGCTCTGTGGAAACACATAGCCAGAGAGCCTCACCCAGTATTGGAAAGTCAGAGAAGGCTGCTCAGAAGAAGACACAACTGAGCTGGGATTTGAAGGATGAGACAAAGGTAGACAGGGATAGAGGGAAGAAACTGCCTTGGGTTGTTCCTCTTTTGCACACAAGTATGTACGCACATGCACACATTCTATCTTATCTCCACGTCTAGAAGGTAACCTACTCAAATAAAGAGAGAGTCTTTAATCTACAAGGACATTCCTTAGAGTGCTTGGGCTCTAACAGATGCGGATGTTTTTATTCACTCTTTGAATGCACACATGGCAACAGGCTGGAATTGTTCTGTATTTGGGAAAGATGGGAAAGGAGGAGAGGGGAATGTGAGGACATGTGGGTTTGGCTGAAATCCCCCTTGTGGGCTTTTGGTGATTTCTGGGTCTGTGAGGATTTCTCTAATTACCTGCAGGACAAGGGATTCAACATGGAGCCCCTACAATAATCTCTGCCTCAGCCCAGTATGCTCGCTTACACCCAGCAGCCTATCTACCGAGGGTGATTAATAGCCAGATCCCAGCCCAAGCCACCATCTGTGAACAGTCCCTGCTTGAGTAATATCTGTGCCTAGCAAACTGTTTTGCATTTTATAAACAGAGATGGGGTGTTTTTCTCTACTGCCTTATTTTCAGCGATTAGGCTGAGCTCATTCACGCAAGCAACCTCTTTGCAAGGATTCAAAGTTTAGGGTCAGGGCCATTGCTGAGACTCAGGATTCATCCCCCAAAGCAGCCTCCGAGGAGGCTGGGGGGAGGCGCAGCGCTCTGGGAGGTCAAGGCCGCCTTTTTTGACTGTCCAGTTGGTAGACCATGTTTCCTTCCCCCTAACCCCCAACTTTCTGATTTGGAAATTTAGATGCAGTTTCTTACCACATCCCTTTTCTTACCACACCCATTTATTTTTATTTAGAATGTGTTTGGCTCATGTCCCACCTGAGGTGGGATAAGAAGTGACAAAATTCCACCAGTTCTTTTGTCTCTCATCTATCTTTGTCTCTGCAGAAATGAACAGAGCCTGACATGTACTGTATGGTCAACAGATGGAAAATGAATAAAATAATCAAGATACTGACTCAATATATATTTAAAATGAAGAAAATAAACCAAGTGTTTTGTATAGAAGGTTACACTTCCCTCTGCTTCCCCCATTTGAGAACTTCAACCACCCACAATCAAGGTATCAGGGGAGAAAGTGCACAGTGAGCGCTAGACACATGTGTCTGCATCACTTTCAGCGAGTACACACATCACCCAGCCTGTGCACAACTGTCCCAGACAAAGAAAATACAAGCCAGCGATGTGCGTATCATTCCAGGTCTTCTCTCTGACCTGGTCTGCCATTGAATTCGGTCCAGTGGTCACATAACATACCAAGGAAAGGGTTACCCCAGTGACTTTTACTACTGATTACAGACCAGCAGTTCCAGAATTTTTAAAATAGTGATTCTGTAATTCCCAGGAACCAGTGTGCAGTATTTGTCTGTGTACAGTTCTTTCTCCAAGAAACACTCACTTTCAATGGGAACACCCTCTTTCATGAACTACCCGTGACCCTCAGGATGGAAAATGCCAGAGGCTCACACTGCAGAGTCTCAGACTCTGAGAAACAGAATTGACTCTGAGAACATCTGCCCTGAGCCCTGTATTTCATGGGGAGGCAATTTTTTCAGGGGCAAGCTAGTGGCAGAGCTGGGCCAAGAATTCACATGCCCTGCCTCAACATCCAAAAGTGTTTTAGAAATGGGAGAAAACCTCACCACCACATCTTATGGATCTGGGTAAGATTTCCTGCTTTACTGGGAATAAAATAACAAAAATATAGTTGAGTTTCATATTTGATAATGTTTTCAGTGATAATTTGCTATTTTAAGGACATAAGCACCTCCAAAATATTTTTGTTTTACTGTTGGGATTTCCTTTGTATAAGACCCTGAACTAGAAGCTATGTAAGTCCAAGGTAAGAGAAAGCCACAAAACTCTGTACTCAACAACAACAAATAAGTAAATACATAGTCTTCAAATATCCATGGTACTAAAACTGCCCAGGTATTAAGTCACCATATAACCCTAACTACATTCTAAAAGTTAGAGCTCATTCAGAGCTATATTTCTGACAGACAAACAAACAAACAAAAAACAAAAACCCCCACAAAACCAAAAAAAATTAATCCCAAACAATAAAACTAAAAATTAATGCTAAAATAATTATTTTAATCTATCCATTAGCAAGTTATAGACAGTCCCTTAAGTATTCTTTGATTAAAGAGGCAATCAAAGCTGAAATTATGAACTACTTAAAAGAATTGTTTTCAATCCCAGCCCTAACACTATCTGAACACTTAAGGACAAATCCCGTAATCTCTCAACTTCTTTCTTTCTAAAAAGAGGCCTTGCCAAGATTAAAAGAGATAACAAGAAAAAGGGTCCAGCATAGTAGAGTGATGACAGCACAAGAATGTTAAAATGGGCTGTTGCTGTCTCATTTTCAGCTAAGATAGGAAAGCAGTGGATGTTATCTTTTGAAGAAACTTACATACAAAAATTGAAGGATAAACTCAATACATGACGCTTGAATTGATTACTCATAGTGAGGAATGACTAGTTTTTGGAAATAAAGCTTAAAAGAGGACTTTGGAGAGAGCTGTGTTGGCATTTCTCCCTCCTCAGGACGTGGGTGGGCTCTCCTTCAGGTTAAGAGAAAGGAGCTTCATTGAGATCACTGCATGGGTTGATCTGGGACACAGAACCCTGGGTCTGATTCCTACCTGGGAAATTTAAAAGGTTAGATACTCTAATGTATAAGCAAAGGAGAGGTGTCTACTGGGCACTGTCCTGGAGACTGTCAGGGCAGGTGACCTGTGAGTGCTACTTGTAGACCAGAGAGAAGGCATGTGATGTGAGGAGATCTATTTTAAATCTCAGCTAAGAAAATTCCATAGGAAGGTGACAGAACCCCAACTGAAAGGGTCTGTGTAGAGTCGACCACTGGGAAAAACTGAGCTGGAGACAGGGTAGCCAGCCAGAGGAAAATACCACCTGTGTGTCAGGGGAAACACAGTTCAATGTGGGGTCACAGGAGAGCCCACAGAAGAATCCGTGAGAGGAGGCAGCTCTAGAGACCCTCCAGATGATATCTTATAACAGGACTTGTCAAGTAAGAGCTTCCTACCTTTCCCTCTTCCCTCCCTGTACACCCAGTAGAGTTAGAAACCCTGGCACCAACAGGAGGGCAGGGGTGTGAGAGGAGGGCAGGGGTGTGAGAGGAGAGCAGGGGTGTGAGAGGAGAGCAGAAAGATACCTCAACCTCTCTCACCTGCAGCAGGTACTAGTTCGGAGAGGAGAGCAGATTTAATGTTAAAGCAAGGCAGAAATTTTGATTATTACATAGACTGGACAGTTTTAATAACTGAATTGGAACTGTGTTGTCAACTTCCAGTGGCCCCAGGAATTTTTATTACTTGAGAGTGGCCAGAAAAGTCATGGGATTACCTGTGTTTTCAACCAAGTCCAGTGAAAGAACTTCTCCTGAATTACTTTTAAAAGGACAGTGTGAGAAAAAATAGTTGCTTGGAATTACATCCATGAGTCTCTTCGTCATGGTTTCACTATGACGTTAGGTTTCACTAACAAGCTCTATCTCCGTTCCAATCCTAACCCACCCAGCTCAGGAGGCTCTGATATCAAGGAGGCCAAAAAACAAAAGAGACCGCCTTCCATTTTACAAAATCTCTTCTCTTCCTCTCTCCACTCGCCTATATTTCTATGAAGTATCAGCAGATTATGTGGTTGGAGAAAGGCAGTCACAGGGAGAGAGGGAAATGTATGACAGAAGAGAGATTCTGAGAGCACAGGGGGCTTTTCACTAGAAAGGGGAGTTAGGCCAACTGCAGCTAAAAGAAGAAGGGGTGGGAATTCCAGGCAGGCAGAGAGCATGATGGAGTGGAGGGTGCCCTGGAGCTAAGGCTCCTACTCCGGAGTCCTGCTGGGACCACCATTTTGTCAGACTTATACTGTACATCAAGCATGTCAAACTCACGGCCCATGGGCCGCATGCTGCCCACAACAAATGTTTTTGCGGCCCAGCCAATATAATGGTATGTGAGGAAAGTTTTAATAAAAATTTCATGACTTAATTTTTACACTATTCTGTTATACGTAATAATTAATAACGAACTACAACGTTCGCTAATGACTGATTACTATAATTGTTTTGCATTAATTTCCCTTATGCACCTTATATGCAGGCGCACCATTTCTCTCCACTAATACTAGCAGCGAATATTTTATCAGCTGATTGATTTGTTTGGTGTGCACAACAGGAAATATTTCGCTTTTGGAGAACAACAAAAAAAATTGGTTTATTTGCATTATGCCTATTAATTTGTGCAGTTATTCAGTGTCTGGTAAGTTAATGTTCAAGAAAAATATTAATTTTCATTAAAATGTTCTATTATTTTATGTTAACGATTACTTATTTATTTCAGCCCTTTGTATTCAGCATGTCTCTATCAAAATAAACCTACGTTTCTATGAAAATTGAAGCTTTTGTTTTTTTGCGGCCCACATAAACTTAAACCTTGTTTATTTGGCCTGTGTTATCCTTTGAGTTTAACATGCTTACTGTACATCACTGGCAGTGACATGAAAGACAAAGACTGACAATTACAAGACAAGCTAAGAAAGTCAGGAGTCCAGACTTTCTCTGCTTCACTTGGAAATCCTCATAGATATTCCTTAAATCACTATAACCCCAAAAAAGTCTTGGCTGGTGCATTTGTGCGCATGTGTTTACTTATGCATGTGTGTGTGGGGGGGGGGGGGGGGGGAGGGAGAGAGAAGTACAATTTTCACTTGTAGTGAAATGAGCATCATTTCCAATGGTCTGATAAATGATTTTTATATTGTCCCTGGGAGAAAAAAGAGTGGGATATGTAGTTGAGGTGCCAAAGTAACAGAATTCCTAAGATAGTTTATTGTTTAGGTGGAAGCAATGGGTCAAAATATTTGTGACTAGGGCTGTCCCCCAAACATGCAATTTAACAGAACTTTAAATAAACATTAATTCATATGAACAGTGTACATTCCATTTATAATCCATCCCCAAGTAAGCTTCAAACCATTTCATACTGTTTCCCACTTACTTTGCCCAGAATACATGCCCCTTACCATGACAAGCTTTAAAACTCAGTACAAAGACTAAAGAGAAAACACATGGTCCAAAATGATGTGATGAAAATAAGTAAAATAAAACTGAATTATATGCATGCTAATTACTGTGCTGGGAAATCTTATGAAATCTGGAAATGCTGATGTACAAAACATCTATTCATCCATCGAGACTCAACGTAGTGGCCATCTCCTCTGTGAAGCCTTCCTGAGCCCCAGAGGAAAACCAGTATTTCCTGGAACTACTACTTGCCAATTTGTAAAGCAGCTCTGTGAGGTGGATATCATGTTCTGCATTTGCAGAGATAAAGAAGTCAAAGCTGAAGTATTTTGCCCAAGGGCACAGCCCATGGAAGGAGGAAAACTAACACTTAGTACACACTGCCCTGGCCCCAAAGTCCTAAGTACTAAGATAAGTGCTTTCTCATTTAATACAACAGCCTCGGAGGCAATTAATATTACCCCCTAACCATAGATGAGCAAATGGCCCATCTTGCCCAATGTTGCAGGGGTGGGAAGTAGCAATGTTGGGACTCAAACTCAGTTTTTCAACTCCACTCCTATGCAACGCCACCTCGCCTCACTGCCTCTTCAGACATGGTCCCTGGATGTGTCCACCTCAGCCCCTCACTGAGACGCCAGTCCTCGCCTAGAGCACCGCTGGGAAACTGACCTCCCTCCTGCACTTTCACAGGCTTAAGAAGCTGCCGCTGTCAACTATCAAACTGAGTCTGAAAACCTCATGCCTAGATTTCAAGATCTTCTGTAATTTAGAGTAACATGAGCTTACTGAATGTTATTTTTATCACACAAAATTGTAAAAAACTTTGAAAATATTTTTTAAAAAGATTCCGGAATATCTTTTCCAGGGAATAATTAGACATTGTTTAATAACCTTTTCCAGGTCATCTAATTTTAGAGGTCTGTGTCTTTTATTCCCTTTAGCTGAGCTCTGTACAATTCTATAAATTGTAGAAAACTGGCAGTAATGGAAATGAGTTTTGTCAGTGGAGATGCAAATAATAAGCCTCCTGGCTCCCCAGGAGGCCAGTTTTTCATCTCCAGCAAATTCCTTTCCACACTCCCCGTGGCCTTTGTGTGCGCTTGCTCTCTCCTCCGAACTAACTATAACATCATACCGGTTCCATCATAAATGAATGAGCTAAAGAAAATCTTTTACAAGTGTTCATTTCACATTTGAAAGATAATTGTGATTTTACCTTTTCTTAAATAATTATTCCTTAACATTCCCATTGCTGCCTGAGGCACTAGATAGTTGGCATGGATTCCTTACTAATCTGTATCTCTCCTTCTTCCATTTTCAGTTTCCTTCTTCCCAGAGACCACAAATGTACACACAGAGGCACACATACCAGAAACATCATCCATTTTCTAGAGGGAGTCAAGGAAAGGGGAGGAAGTGAAAGGGAATATAACAATGAATCCCATGACATCAAACTATGAACTAGGTGACTGTGGCCCTTTGACCAAATATGGCTTGCTGCTTGTTTTTGTAAACAAAGTTTTATTGGCACACAGCCACGTCCATTCATATATGCATCATCTATGGCTACTTTTGTGCTACAATGGCAGAGTTGAATAGTTACAACAGACATTGTCTGACCTATAGGCCTAAAATATTTACTATCTGGACCTTTACAAAAGAAGTTTGCTGACTTCTGAGTTAGACACAATCTTAATTCTCTTCAGAGTTTATAATCTCAATGAGTATACAATGATGAGAATTAAAAATGACAATAAATAAAGTTGGTACCATGTTTGAGAGATAGAGGGGGGAATGAAACTTAGGGAGTGTGGAATATGGATGGAAAAGGAACTAACCAGTTAAAATAATCCCAAAGTAGAACACCAAAGTCATGCCATGTAAATCCATTAATTTGTCTTTGCAAAACAGCTCAAGTGAAAGGCTTATATGCTCAGCTTAATTCACGTCAATATTCTGTCATATTTGCTTCAGATTTTATTTTTATAGTCTTTCTTTAACTTGGGAAAATGAAGCTAGGTTTCTTTCATTAACTGACCATAAAATGAAGAGGTTCCATGAAATATTAATTCCACCCCTAGATCCAGAGAAGTAATGGTTTGAGTTTCTTGCTTTTGTTTTGCCTCATAAAAACCAACATTCAAATGGCTCAAAATTCAAAAGTTACAAAAGAATAAGAAAAAAATTTCCTCCTACTTCTGGACTCCAGCTACACATTATTATGAATAACACATAAATGTATTTTTCCTTCCAGAGATATTTTAGGTATATTTGAGCATATATATATATATATATATATATATATACACACACATACATATATATATATTTTCACTTTCTTTTTACAATTTTTTTCTTTCCATCTAGTATTTTATTTTGGTAATCCAACTACATCAGAATATACAGAAACTCTCATTCTCTTACAAGATTTCATAACATTCCTTTGTATGAATAAAATATAATTTATTTGACCGGTTATCTTTCCATGGCATTTAGATTGTTTCCAATCTTTTTCAATTACAAACAGGCTACAATAAATAATCATGTGCATCTGATGCTTCCTCTAAATATAAGAATATCTATAGGCTGAGAAGTGGGATTGCTAGGTCAAAGAGTATGTGCATTTATAATTTTAATGGATATTTCCAAGTTGTTTTTCAAGGAGAAGGTGCCATGAGAAAGCCTATATCCTCACTATCTCAGGTGATATTAGCCTTTCTGATCTTTGATGCTCTAGGACGTGACAACTAATATCTTAGTGTAGTGTGAAATCACATTTTTCTTATTATGAAGGTGAGCATCTTTTCATAAAGTTAAATCATTTGCATTTGAATCTCTAAGAATTGTACATTCAAGTATTTTTGGTCCATTTACTTTTGAGCTATTGGTTTTTTCTATGGGGAGAAAAGCATCCCTTTAAAATCTACCCAAAATGGTATGGCCATGATAGAGTCTGGGGACAGAGAAGTAAGTCAGTAAGTAGCTTTTAAACTCCTTCCTAGATAAATGTACCATGTGTAGTCTTGTCCTTCCAAGGCACCCCATTACCTATCAAATCAAATCTAGGCCCCTTAGTATGACACCTAGGGCTCTTCATGCTCTAGAAATACCAAACAGCATGTGCTATCACATACCCCTACCCTAGTTCCCACCTCTTTACCTTGATATCTCAGGCCATTCCTTCTGTCCCAATTATCCCCACACCTTTCTTTACCCAGATAACTCCTTCTGTAGACTGTAGATTCATTATGAGGATCACATTTTCCAAGAAATCATTCCTGAACCCCAAATACTGTTACATGTGTCTCCTCTGGGGCCATGTGCAAACTTCCATTCCCAATATCTCTAAAGTACCCATCATCACTATTAAACTGTAGTCTCTTCAAGGACAGGAATTGGGTCTTCTCCTTTGTTCTTGTAGCTTAAGGAAGACCTGAAACTTTATAAAAAATTAACCATATGATTTTGAATATGCCCTCTTGGGGGTCTTGGTTCTCTCCTTTGTAAAATGCAAAGGTGAGATGGATTACTTCTAAAGTCCCTCTTGGATCTATAAATATATGAACCAATGAATGAAAGAGGCATCTGATGAGGATTTGTACTCTAGCAAAATATACAATGGATTAGCAGCTGGGGATAGAGTTAGAACTCAATTAGGAGATGATTGTACTGAATAAAAAATGAAGCACAACAAAATTAGACCCTACTAAGGTGGTGGCAGTCGAATAGAACAGCTAAAAGGGACTTTTTAAAAACACGTTTTTATTGATTTTAGAGAGGGAGGGAGAGGGAGATAAACATCAGTGTGAGAGAACCTGCAACCTGGGTATGTGCCCTGACCAGGAATCAAACTGGAAACCTTCCTGTGTACAGGACAGTGTGCAACAAACTGAGTCATACCAGCCAGGGCTAAGAGGGACTGCTTTAAAGGAAAAATATTGATGGGTCTTGGTGACTGTTCAGATAAAGATGGTGACCATCAATTCCTTCCTTGACTGTATATACATGTTGCTTCTCATATCAAGAGATAGAACCTGATAACTTGTCCCATTAAATCTGGACTGGCCTTAGCAATTTGTCTGACCAAGAAAATGTAGTGATAGTGAAGGTCTGGGAATTCTAAAGCTAAGTCATAAGAAGGCTTGCTGCTTCCAATGAATCTTCTAGAATGATTGCTGTGGGGGAAAATCAGCTACCATGTAGGAAATTTGACCACTCTGAAGCCACCATGCTGTGATGAACCCCCAGCTCTTCCCAACCTGGGTGCCAAATATGTGAGTGAAGGAGCCTTTAGATCAGCAGTCGCCAACCTTTCGGACCTCAAGGGCCACCAGTGGTCCGTGGACTACTGGTTGGCAACTACTGCTTTAGATGATTCCAGTCTCAACCACCATCTGAGTGCAAGCGCAGGAGAGAACAAATAAGATTGACCCAGCTGAGTGGAGTCAACCCTCAGAATCATGAAATAATAAACTATTATATTAAGCCACTGTTTTGGGGTGGTTTGTTACAAAGAGACACATAGCCAAAACATAAAGAAATCAGCAGATAGAAGATAGCAGAGTGGGAAGTGCAGAAGGTGGAGTCTCACATACCTGGGTTTCAATCCCAGCTAAGCTTACTACTTAGTGGCCTTTGGCATGGTTCTTAACCTCACTAAGCCTCAGTTTGTTCATCTGTAAAATGGAATGATTATAGTTCCTACCTCCCAGGGTTACTGTGAAAAAC
>NW_006300018.1:353401-405432 GCF_000327345.1 Myotis davidii
GAAACTGAGAAAAAGTGAATTTATGTCTTTGCTCAAGGCCATCCATTGATAAGTGGCCAAGCCAGGATATGAATTTATGAAATCTGGCTCCACTGTTGAAGCCCCATGTGTGTTCCTGTCTGTCCCTCCGTGAGGCTGTTGGACAGCTGCCTGGAGGCTCATCTTATCCCACTCCACCATTAAAGTACAGTCACTAACAGCTACTAACTATTCCCTGGACTGATAGTGAAGAGACTTCCTTATAAGGGCAACTGTGAGGTGGGAACTCCCCATTAAACTGGACAGAGAGGAGTCAGGAGCAGGATTCCAGGAATAGCTGAGACGGAGGAAAGGGAAACCCTGACAGGACATCATGGGGCAAGACAAACACCTTTGAGGGTCTCTGGCCAAATGTGACCAAACCCTTCAAAGCCCAGAGGACAGGAAGGCCATGGGGAAAGTGGGCCCAAGTTCCAGGTATTTGAAAGGAGTCACAGCCCAGGGCCAAAATTAATGCTTTATTTCCCTCTTCAAATCAGTAAAGCAACCGGTAGCATGATGGCGAAGGAAAAACTTCAAAACAGATTATTTTACAAAATAACATAACTCAGTTATTTTCAGACAGCAGAAAGGGAAAACTTATTTCTCGCCACATTTAATTTTCTCACTCTTTCTTTTATCCTTCCAAAATCTCTGTCCCTGCATCTGGAATGTGATCCTGATGTACACTCCCCATCCTCTGCCAGAAAGGACTCCAGTGGCTGGATTCTGCCAAGACACTTAATCCGGCCTCACCCATATTAAAACTGCAGGCGGGAGAGTGAGCAAGGGTGTGGGGCCCTGCATGGACTCGATGCCTCAAATACTTTCTCAAAACCTGGCAGCCGCGCCGCTGCTCTTTGGCTGCAAGGCCCACGCCCTCCTGGAGAAGCTGGTCTGCAGGCGTCCCGCGGGTGGACTTGCTGAAATACACACTGAAGCGCGCATCAGCTCCCACCCGGCCAGGAAAGGTAGCCAAGGAAACACATGCCTCCAGCCAAGCCACCTCCGTGACACGATACCAGAGCGGGAGCAGCACAGATGGCTCACACACACTGCCGGCTCCATGGGCCTCTAAACTGAAGGGCTCCAAGCAGCGTTCCAGCCCGGAAGGAGGCAGGAAGGCAGGAGGGCACATCCCTTTGCTTTTGCTCCAACTACTACACAAAACGAGTAAGAGCATGCTGGGAAGGAGGTAACGATCTTTGGCCCAGATGCCACAGGACACAAACAGAGCAGCTACCATGTCCTGTGCACCTACTGGGCACTGGGAGCACTGGCCTAGATATGTTCTTCTTACCCCAGATCCACAAGGAAAACGTCATCTTTCACACTCATGAGGTGGAGAAGCAGAGGCTGAGCTGGGCAGCCCCACTCCCTCTCTGGGCTTCTAGGCTAGACCGACCACCTCCCTAACGTGGGGCGAATGTCCAGGGGCCAAAGCTCCCCTTAGAGAAGGAGCTGTGGGGGCTGAGGAAGTTGGTGTGGGGCAGTTCTGAGCCCCTTGATGCTGAGATAGCTTAGGCAGACTCTTGTCTGGCTTAAGACAGTGCCGTGGGCTCCAGGGGGTAAAGGGGTAAGTGAACCACACTGAGGGAGCAGGGTACCCCTCAAGAACTCTGATGGCTGTGATCTCTTCAGTCCCAGCTTGCTTAACATAAAATCAGTTAGTGTCCCTGCTCAAGTTCCCTCCTTCCCTCTCTCCATCTTTCCCTCCCTCACGCAATTTCCTTCCTTCCTTCCTTGCTTCCTTCCTTCCTTCCTTCCTTCCTTCTCTCAGTTTCCTGTTCATTCATTCAATGCATTTTCATTAAGCAACAACTATGTACCAAGTATTTTTTGTGGGCTATGGGGACATAGCAGGGGATGTAGCACTAGGTCTCCACTCTCACCAAGTTACATTCTATTGGGGGAGGGGGCAGTCAATCAGTAAATAAGAAAAAAAAATGCCCCCACCGTGCCAGACTATGTAAATGTGTAATGGAGACCAGACAGGCGGTGGCTATTGCATGGCCACCTGGGCTGGGCGCTCACAAAGGCCTTTGAGCCTCAGAAGCACTATCTGCAGAGAGTAGTCATCAGCCTCATTGGAAGAAGAAACTAAGGATAATGTTCTGGAAAAGCACTAGCTAGAATTAACTGGAAGAACCTAAATTAGAACACTGGGAGAGAGTTACTGTAAGACAACCTGCTTGACACATGAAGGAAACACTACTTTATCCTTGACCCTGGGTCAAGCTCATGGGAACTACTCAGCCTCTAGACAAGCAGTAGCTCCCTCCTTGGGCCTTTCACCCGTTCACTCAGCTCCCTGAGGCTGGGCCTGGCTGCCAGGCACACGACCCAGCTGAGCAGGGGCTGGTCCAGCAGCCCAGGACAGTCCTCTTCACCTGGAGATCCTTCCTCTTTCCCAGGGCGCCACTGAACAACACAAACTGCAGTAATATCTGGAGTCCATACTTGCCACAAAAACAAGAAACAAACCTCTGGGCAGATAGGGCAATAAAATGACATTCATTTACAGCCTCCATTTTGAGTGTGCACACACACTCACACACACTCACACACACAGCTAATTTCAAACTAGCTAGAAAGTCGTCATGTTTACAAGTCAATTTCAAATACAGAGAGTTAGCTCCTTGGTAAAGTGAGTTTAAGGAGTTCAGGATTAATACTCACCTTATATATTAACAGATCAGTCTTTCATTGCTTGTGGTTCTGCTCCAGGAAAACGTTTATTTGACGCATTATTTTATCGTCAGTGTACAGAAATCTCCATGAAGAGGACTCCTGCCCCAAACAGGGTCATGTATATGAAAGTACCTAGTATGGGGCCTAGCTCATCATGGGCATTCAGCAAACGTTATTTTTGTTTTCCAGAACATCTGTAATGCTTCCAAGTTAAAACAACAGGATGCCTTGGGATTAAAGGAAAATACTCAGATGCAATACTTGTATCCACCTGCCGAAAACGGGCATAGGCACCACACAGGCACAGGAAACACCAGCAAGAGCAAGGCGGTGAAGCTTACAGAGGGACATCCTACAAGTGAAGCGATCTAAGCATGACCCGAGTTCTGTATTAAGAACTGAAAGGCATTAATTGGCCCCCACCCCCACCCTAGTCTTGCCTGGGCAGTGATGATAAAGGACTCATTTTAGACTGGGGACATTTTACAGGTAAGCTAGGCTCCATCCCTTAGACCTGGAGAGATCACGTGGCCTGCTCAAGGCCACACAGTGGTCCTACACATTGTGTGATCAGCTCATCCTATGCTGTTAGCATTGCAGAGGTAGAAATAATCAATGTTGGAGCCTAACGTTCTTAAGGTGAGACCTCATGAACTGAGTAGATTTATGTTGAATTAGGAAAAGAGGAGTCTTTAACTAGTTCACCAAATATTTCCTGAGCACACTTTGGAGGAGTATGATCTGGGATCAAAATAAAAGTCGAAGGTGTCCTGTCAGTCCTTATCTGGCTGGATTCCTCTGAGGCCATTCTGGTGGCACCCTGCTTGACACTCTCCCTCCCTCAGCTCTGGACACTCTTCTCTCCTTGCTTGCCTCCTGGCTTCCTGGCATCCCCTTCCCAGCCTTCTTCATCAGCACCCCGCTTCTCGACAGCCCCTTGGATACTGTTGCTCCCCAGGATCCATCCTCAGCTCCTTCCCTGCTCAATCATCCGGCAATCTCATCTGCTCTCTTGATTGCACGTGTGTGACTCTCATTATCTGTTCCCATATTACTTTCCACATTCTCTAGGGAGGGGACTAAAGCTGAGGTCACACGCATAGCGAATGGTAGTCGGGATTTGAGTCCAGGTCTGTCTGCGGCTCAAGTCCGTGCCTCCAGTGCTCAGAGGCTGGGATTTTTTCTTCTGGGCATTGGAGATGTAGTGGGGACACTGCATTCCAAAGACAACATATAAATAAGTGGCTCCTATCATTTTGGGGACTAACGGACCCTTTTTGGAATTGTATAAACGCACGGACTTTCTCATAGACATAATGTGTTTGTTAGTAGAGAAAATGTGTTGTATACAATGTAAAGGCCGTCCTGGATCCCCCTGAAGCTCATTAATGACTCCCTCTGGACAAGGGCCCTCAAATTTAAGGAACTGTCCTATCAAGACACAGCAAACATCTATGAAGTACTTTAAATAGAACCACAGTTTAGGCGTTCTTTCTCAAACTGCTCTGACTTGCTTCTCGGAAGCCAACTGAAAAGTGCATCACATCATGTATTCTTCTGCAATCCGATCAAGTGGTTTCTAATAGAAAAAAATGAACATTTGATTATTAACATGGCTTATTTATTATCAAAAACTGTACTGGGCCAAGCCAATCGAAGATGTGTCACATGAAGATTATTTTTCCTCATCCCCATTGCTCGCCTAGGTGTGACATCCTGGGTGAAAAAAGAAAAACGCTGCTTCTGCTCACAGCCACGTCTGCTGGAGCCACCAGGGCATGGCAGACACGCTGCGATTAAAGTGCTCAGCAGTGTCTGGTATGTGACACGGAGGTGAATAAATGTGAGTTACTGCCTGCAGGTCCTTGGAAGGCTGGCCAGTGCCCACCTTCATAGCCTCATCTCCTGATCCTCCTACCTACTCAGCCTCTAGACAAGCCACTTCCCAGAGCTTTATGGCTTCTGAGCCTTCACTCTTGATGTTCCCTCCTTCTAGAATGCCTTTTACCAATGTGTCCATATGGAAAATTCCATCAAGACCCAGCTTAAATGGTAAGCTTTCCATTATCCCTCTCCCTGACCCAAACTGGTTAGAATTCATTTTCCTTTCATTGGACCTCATAAAGCACTGTGGGTAAACCTCTATCACAGCACATATGATATTGTGTTACAATTATTCATTTCTTTCCCCAGGTACCTTGGAGCTGGGAGGACAGGACACTGTCTGTAACATTTGTATGCCTAGCAGACCACAGAAGATCTCCAGAAAGACTCTCTGAAATGAAGTCAGCGACACTAGCAAATCCTTTCAAATCTCAAGGTCTTTAGAAGCTTTAGTGAAGTTCAAATATGTTCTAATTTACCTGGTTTTTCAAGACCCATAACTTTCAACCCTGTTCATAACTGACCCAGCAGACATAGTAATGCCTGCCACTCAGTTATGAGGCCTTGAGTGTGTGAACATCCTGTAATGTGTCTCCATACAAGGTCATTGCCAAGGGAAAGAAACAAGTCTGCTTCTCAGAAACAATGGCTGGCGCCCATCAGGGCTTTGGAAAAACTCAGGCTGTTTCTTCAGCCAGTTTACCTTGTGGACCCATCATCAAGCCTTAACCTGGCTGAGGATCGCACGTAACAGAAATGGTCAGACCAAGAGCGACGGTGTTTAAAGTTTCAGTCTTTCCGAGTGAACACTCAGCATGTTCTTGGTTGGGAAAGGATGCTAAACACAGAGGACAGGAAAGTATCAACTCTGCTGGAATCACCACCAACCTGCCAAGAACAAACGGACAGTGTAATCTTCTTTGTTGTTTGTTTAATTAAGAGGCTCACTTTGCAAGCCAAAGAGGAAAGGTATGAGAAATACAGGCTTGTTATGATTCTTCAAAATGAGTTTTTATTGGTTAGCTGCATGATGTATTGAGAAGTTTTAAAAAGAAACAGGGTTGGAAAACTGGATGGAAAAGTCTAATGACAGAAAGTGGTTTTCCTAAATACAGACCAGGGTCGGCAGATTACCAGTATTTGGTAAATGACGTCTGAATCAACGCAGCCCCTGTAAGGGGAGAAGCGAGACAGAAGCAAAGGCATGGACCAAGTTGGGAGACGCATTGCAGAAAGGAAACTGGCTTCCATGCTCTTTCTAGTCTAATCTGACCTGAGAAAACACCATCTCCAGCCCAGGAGAATACCATCTCCAGTCTCTGGTGAGAATCCAGATAAAACTGGAAATAGCTGTGATCCAGAGTTTGCAGCTATGGCCCAGATAATGAGAGCAAGAGCACAGGTGAGAAGTGTTCAGCTATAACTTTGAAGTTACAAAAGGATTGCTTAGTTGATTCTTGTATATGCCCTGACTGGGAATGGATGCATATAAGTAAAATAATAAATCGGTGTCAGTCTGTTATTTTTTCTCTCTCTCTCCCTTTCTCTCTCTCTCGAAAATCAATTAATAATAATAAAAATTCTAAAAAAAGAATTGCTTAGTTTTTATACAAGGAGGAACTTAAGAGCAGAGATGGCTGGAAGAAGTAGCAAGGTCATGAAATCCAAAATTAATTCTCAGAAGCAATATAGCTTAAGGGCCTGCTACACATGTCTGTTTTACTTATATACATTTTCCCTAAAACGGGAGCTTTTATAATTTATTTATTTATTTTTTGGCAATAATGATACACACCATATATAGTGTGTTACAGTGGGAAACACAGAAAGCTCAGCGCAGCACCAAGTAGCAGACTGACCCGCATCTCACCAGCTGAGTTTGGGCTTCTCTTTTACAAAAGACTGGCTTGGGTGCAATGATCTCTAAAGCCTCCTGCAGTGCTCACGCTCATGACGGATGTAGCATGCAGCATGAACTTGTGATGCAGGGACGGTCTCCTACAGTACAGATGGGCTTCTACCACTCCGTAGTGGTTCCCCAACACTCACCTGATACCCAGGACTGAAGCTGGCTTTGGAAAGCACTTCCTAAACAGGTCGCAGGCACCCCAGCCAGTGCTCAAAGCAGAGCAGCTTGTCTGATGATGCTTCTGGAACACAGGACCCCAGCCTCATGCACCCGATTAGCTTAAAGATAATACGCCACTAATCCTCCCAGAGGTATTTCTTAGAAGAGTTATCAACAGTCTTGGTGCAATGACAAGGGCAAGAGTGTGGCCACATGATTTGCCTGCAACTATGTACTTATGAGACTCCCCAAATATGGGGTGGCACGCCCTTGTCATGGACTCTGTTTTCTTTCTTCTTTGCCTTTCCCTCTAAACAAGCCCTAAGCCTAGCTCCCCGTCTTCCTCCCTGCCTCCTCCTCATCTTCCATGGACATCTCAAGCCTGTTGGACATTCTTTCTAGATGAATTTTTTTGGAACTGAAGAAATTCAACTTCAGATTCATGAGTAAAGGGCTATGTTGGGAGGTTTTTATTTTAAGAAATCAAGAAGGAAAAATAAAAATTCAAGTCTCAAAATGTTCACTCTAGAATATATAGTTCGTTATGGGACAGGGACCCAGGGAGGAAGTCACCAAACCAGTCAGCGGCAGCCCCGAAACAGAATGCAGGGCTGCAGATTCCCAGCGAGGGTCTGCTGCTGTTCCACTGCCCACTTGGCACAGACCGTCTGAATTCTGGGGCACCCGGCTCCCCCAAGAATGCATGCTTCAACTCAAAGGTACCAAAAGGAGACACTAAACAGACATCACTATCCCCTCATGTTACACACTGGAAAGCATAACTTGGGAATACTTTTAGTGAGTGAGTGTGGCCAAACTCAGGGACTAAACAGAGTTCAGCTTAAAATAATGAAGCTTAAGTTATTATACCTCACTTTGTTTTTGGCATCACAGTACATGTTTTTTTTTTTTCTTTTCTGGTACTTTGCAATTTATATAATTATAAGCCTGGAAATCTATCGCACCACCTGGGCAAGGATATACTATAACTGTACTAAAATAAAATATAGACAGATATTTAATTATCATGCTACTCATGCTTTTTAAATAACAGTGTGTCAGCACCTCCATAAACCAATTTGCATTACATTAAAATTAATGGCCTGTAAACCTCCACTCCTGGTGAAATGGACCATGCCCGTCTTTCCCTCCTGCTCTAACCTCCTTCCTGAGACCAGCTGCATATCGGCTACCACTGGCTGGGCCCCACCGATTCTCCCCCTCAATTACAAAGCCCCTGCGGCCTCCAAGAGTAAGGACTCTATCCTATTCCAAACACAGAAGCACGCACACACAGCCTCAATCTTTCCCTCCTGCCTGAGACCAGCTGCATATCGGCTACCTCTGGCTGGGCCCCACCGATTCTCCCCCTCAATTACAAAGCCCCTGCGGCCTCCAAGAGTAAGGACTCTATCCTATTCCAAACACAGAAGCACGCACACACAGCCTCATCCCATTTCTCTAAAACACATAAAAGCAAAACTAAACAAAAAGCTGTTTAATCTCTCAGCAATCCTTCTTTCCTTAGTGACCTTTGACCAGTTCTGGAAGCAGCTGTTTTCACTGTAAGCATGTCATCCAGTGAAGAAAAGATGGGGAGGTTCCTTCCAGAGGTAAGTGGACCAGAGAAAACATAGGATTGTCAAGGCCAAGGGCATGAGCTCTGGATTTGGGTTACTGACAGATGCTAGGCAGACAGGGAAGTGATGAGAGCAGTTAGTGGCCACATCCTCAAAAAGTTTGTCTTTGGAGGGAAGGGGAGATGGAGTAAGTGAGCAGGCTCACGTCACCAGAGTTTTCTGCATAGTGGAAACGTGCATGGCTGAAAGAAGAAGAAAAGAACTGAGCAGGGAGGGGCCAATACTATAGAGAAAAACAACTAAGAAACAACATTTTTGGGTGCTTTTCTGAGTTGGGCACTTCTGTATGCAACTTATCCTTTGTGAACATTCCATGTAATTTAATCTGCACACATCAGAGTAGCCTCATCTTAAATTAAAACACAGAAGCTCAGAAAAGTTAAATACTTTGTCTGTGATCTCACTGCCAAGGGAAACTGACAGGCTTTGCACCCTGGTTAGCCTGACTCCTCTGTCCTAGTTTCCCCACCTCTCTGTGCTGCGAAGACCTAGGGATGAGATGGATTTAGGAACAAAGGTTGAAGGATGATCCGAAGGAAGACAATGTATGTCTGAGGTCCAGGCTGAATAGTTATAGAGACTGAAATACAAGATGTGACTGTAAAGGAAAATGAATTTCATAATAAAAAGGTGAGAACCTGCCTATTCCAATAAGGGCACTGCTCCCCTGGAGACTTGGCACTTATTCCAAAAGTGCTTATCACTCAGAATGTTTACATGACTTTTCATTAAAACAGAGTTACAGAATAGGTGGCACATTCCTTTAAATGGCTCAGCGCTAACAGCGTTCATCCTTTGGAACCAAATCTAGAGCAAAGGTTGTTCTGGGAAGTGTAAATTGTCATTAAAGGCTAAAACAGCCATTATGATTAGGTGTGACTATAAAATAGAGAGACTACATCTTCTAAGCTCTACCTGATTTTGCACAGGAGCAAGAACTAAACTCTAGGCCAGCGGTTCTCAACCTGTGGGTCACGACCCCTTTGGGGGTCGAAGGACCCTTTCATAGGGGTCGCCTAAGACCATCGAAAAACACATATATAATTACATATTGTTTTTGTGATTAATCACTATGCTTTAATTATGTTCAATTTGTAACAATGAAAATACATCCTGCATATCAGATATTTACATTACGATTCATAACTGTAGCAAAATTACAGTTATGAAGTAACAATGAAAATAACTTTATGGTTGGGGGTCACCACAACATGAGGAACTGTATTAAAGGATCACAGCATTAGGAAGGTTGAGAACCACTGCTCTAGGTTATTTTCTGGAGTGGTGGCATCATCAGAATACAGACTCTTAAGGCATCTCTGTTGAAAGACAACACTTATCTAGATATCAAGTTTCGGTAAGCCGGAGTCCTGAGAGAAAACAAAGGAAAAAATAGAGAAAAGAAGTGATACTTCTGAGATTCAGCATCTCAGACATCCAGACCAGCAACATCAGCACCCATCAGGGCCATTAAAATGCAGAGCCTCTAACTCCAACGGGAAGGCCAGCGGACCTGAAGTGAGGGTGAGAGTGTGAGGGAGGGAGGGAGTGAGAGGACCAGTGTGCAGATGTGCGTGTGTGTGTGTGTGTGTGTGTACATGCGTGTGTATCAGGCAGATCGCACACTGGAATTTGGGGTGGTTCGAGAGCCACTGCTACCACTACAGCCACTCCCCGGGAACAGCTCCAGCTTGAAGGCCACACCATTGTGAAGGTTTTACAAGGTCCTCCTTGGGAGGAGGCTATGGGGAGCAGCAGTGGCTAGGCACCCAGCCTTGCCACCACCTGGACCCACTGCGGAGAGAGAGGGGGGCTCATAGGCATAAAGAAAATAAATAAATACCTATGAATAATAACCTTGAATGGAAATGGAATAAAAACTCCAGTCAAAAGACATAGGGTGACTGAATGGATAAGAAAAAAATGACCCATATATATGCTGTCTACAAGACTCACCTCAGAACAAATGATACACACAGACTGATGGAGTGAAAATATTCCATGCAAATGGAAAGGGAAAAAAAGCTGGGGTAGGAACTTAGTGTAATTACAAGGAACTCAGTAGGAACTACAACAACTCATATCTTACAAGGTAGACTTCAAAACAAAGGACATAAAAAAAAAAAAAAGGCCACTACATAATAATACAGGGAACGATTCAACAAGAAAATATAACACTTGTAAACACATATGCACCCAAAATAGGAGCACCCAAATACATAAAAACAAAACAAAACAAAACAAAAAACTCTTGATGGACTTTAAGTGAGAGATCAACAGAAATAAAGTCATGTTAGAGGACTTTAACACCCCACTAACATCACTCGACGGATGTTCCAGACAAAAAAAACAACAAGGAAACAGAGGCCTTAAATGACAAACTAGAACAGATGTATCTAACTGATATTTACAGAACATTTCACCCCAGAGCTGCAGAATATAAATTCTTGTCAAACAAATGTGGAACATTCTAAATGACAGACCACAAGTTAGGACACAAAACAAGTCTATACAAATCCAAGAAGGTTGATATCATACCAAGCATCTTCTTTGATCACAATAGCATGAAGTTAGAAAATCAACTAAAATAAAAAACTCAAAAACACTCAAATACACAGAGGTTAAATAGCACCTTATTAAACAATGAGTGGACTACCAAAGAGATCCAACAAGAAATTTAAAACTTCCTGGAAACAAATGAAAATAAACACACAACCACCCAAAACCTATGGGACACAGTAAAAGCAGTCCTGAGAGGGATGCTCATAGAATTTGAGGCTTACCTCAAGAAATAAGAAAAAGGATGAATAAACTATCTAACCCTACAACTAAAATAACTGGAAAGAGAACAGCAAGTAAAGCCCAGAGGAAGTAGAAAGAAGGAAACAGCAAAGATCAGAATGGAAATAAATGACATAGAGATAAAAAAAAAAAGAGTACAAAAATCAATAAATCCAAGAGCTGGCTCTTTTAAAAGATAAAAAAGATTGATGAACCTTCAGCTAGACTCATCAAGAAACAAAAAGAGAAGACCAAAATAAATAAAATCAGAAATGAAAGAGGAGATATACCACAGAAATAAAAAGGATTGTAAGAAAATACTATGAACAACTATATGCCAACAAATTGGACAACTTGGGCAAAATGGACAAATTACTAGAAACATACAAACTTCCAAAACTCAACCAGGAAGAAGGAGAAAACCTGTATAGGCCAATAACAACTTATAAAATTGAAGCAGTAATTAAAAAAAAAAAAACACAAAACTCCCAGCAAACAAAAGTCCCAGACAGGATGGATTACAGGAGAATTTTCCCAAACATTCAAAGGAAAACTAACACTTATCCTCCTCAAACTATTCCAAAAAATTCAAGAGAAAGGAACACTTCCAACTTCTTTTTATGAAGCCAGCATCACCCTAATTTCAAAACTGGATAAAGACACTACAAAGAAAGAAAATTACAGGTCAATATCCCTGATGAACACGGATGCTAAAATCCTTAGCAAAATATTAGCAAATCAGATCTAACAATATATTAAAAAGATCATATACCATGACCAAGTGAGATTTATTCCAGGAATGCATGGCTGGTACAGTATTTTCAAATCGATAAATATGATACATCACATAAACAAATTGAAAGGTAAAAACCACATAATCATATCAATATATACAGAAAAAACATTCAACAACATCCAACACCCATCCTATATAATAAAAGGCTAATATGCAAATCGACTGAAAAGCGGAATGACAGGTCGCTATGACACACACTGACCACGAAGGCGCAGACACTCAATGCAGGAGCTGCCCCCTGGTGGTCAGTGTGCTCCCACAGGGGGAGTGCAGCTCGCCAGAAGCAGGCTCAAGCCTAAGCCATCAGTTGGACATCTCCCGAGGGCTCCCAGACTGCAAGAGGGCACAGACCAGGCTGAGGGTCCCCCACACCACCCCAAGTGCACAAATTTCGTGCACCAGGCCTCTAGTTTTTCATAAAAACCTTTAGCAAAGTGGGAATAGAGGGATCATACCTCAATATAATAAAAGCCATATATTACAAACTTACAGCCAACATCATTCTCAATGGACAAAACTAAAAGCATTTCCCTTAAGAACAGGAACAAGACAAGGATGTCTGCTCTCACCACTCTTATTCAACATATTACTGAAAGTCCTAGCCACAGTGATCAGACAAAAAGAAGATATAAAAGGCATCCAAATTGGGAAGGAGGAAAGTAAAAACAGTCATTATTCGCAGGTGACATGATATTGTACGTAGAAAGCCCTAAAGACTCCACCAGGAAACTATTAGACTTAATAAATGAATTCAGCAAGGTAGCAGGATACAAAATCAATATCCAGAAATCTATGGCATTTTTATATACCACTAATAAACTCTCAGAAATTGAAACTAATAAACAACCCCATTTACCATTGCAACAACAACAAATAAGATACTTAGGAATAAACTAAAGCAAGAAGTAAAAGACATGTACTTGGAAAACTATAGGACATTGTAAAAAGAAATAGAAGATACGCACAAATGAAAGAGTATACCATGTTCATGGATGTGGAGAATTAACATCATTAAAATGTCCATATTACCCAAAGCAATTTATACATTCAATGTAATTCTTATTAACATACCAATGGCACCAAACTAGAACAGATACTCCAAAAATTCTATGGAACCATAAAAGACCTAGAATAGCTGCAGCAATCCTGAGAAAGAAGAACAAAGTTGGAGGGATCACAATATTGGATATCAAACTATACTACAAAGCCACTATAAACCAAACAATCTAGTACTGGCACAGGAACAGGCATATAGGGCAATGGAATAGAACAGAGACCATTTCGGTCAATGAATATTAGACATCGGAGGCAAGAAGATAGTCTCTTCAATAAATGCTATTGGGAAAACTGGACAGACACATGAAAAAAGATGAAACTAGACCACCAACTTACACCATATACAAGAATAAATTCAAGGTGGATAAAATACTTAAATGAAATCTATGACACCATAAAAAATCCTAGGAGAAAACATAGGCAGTAAAATCTCAGACAACTTACATATCAGAATTTTTGTCAATACATCTCCTAGGGCAAGAGAAACAAAGGAAAAAATAAACAAATGGGACTACATCAAAATGAAAAACTTCACAGCAAAAGAAACCGCCATCAAAATGAAAAGGGAGCCCAATATATGGGAAAACATATTTGCCAATGATACATCTGATAAGGGGTTAATTCCCAAATATATAAAATACTCCTAAGATCAACAAAATGAAGCAAAGAATCCAATTAAAAAATGGCAGAGGACCTGAATAGACACTTCTCCAAAGGGGACATACAAATGGGCAAGAGACATATGAAAAAATGCTGGAAGTCACTAATCATCAGAGAGATGCATATCAAAATGACAATGAGATAGCACCTCACACTTGTCAGATTGGCCATCATCAATATATCAACACACAAGTGCTGGTAAGGTGTAGAGAAAAGGGAATACTAGTTCACTGCTGGTGGGAATGCAGACTGGTGCAGACACTATGGAAAACAGTATGGAGTTTCTTTTATAAATTAAAAATGAAACTGCCATTTGACCCAGTGATCCCACATCAGAAGGAATATATGTGTCTCTACATTTGTAGCAGCATTATATACAATAGCTAAGATCTGGAAACAGCCCAAGTGCCCATTAGTAGATGAATGAATAAAAAAGCCGTGGGACATTTATACAATGGAATATAACGCAGTTGTAAAAACGATAATCTCTCACCCTTTGGGACAGCATGGATGGGCCTGGAGACTATTATGCTAAATGAAATAAGCCAGTCGGTAAAAGACAAATATCACATGTTCTCACTTATTTGTAGAATCTAATGAACAAAACGAACAGACCAACAAAATAAGACTTAAAGCAGGGAGGCATGGAACAGACTGACAAACCTTGATGTGAGGGTGGAGGACTAGGAGAGATAAACCAAAGAACTTACATACTTACGTGTGTAGCGCATGGACACAGGCATATAGCGTGGTGAAGACCTGGTTGGGGGGAAGGGGTTGGTAGTGCTGGGTGTAAGGGTAAAGGCAGGGACGAGAGACATCTGGAATACTGTCAACAATAAAATGCAGAGTCTCAGGCCCACTCCAGACCTACTAAATCAGAATGTCTGCATTTTTACAACATTCCTATTTGGTTCTGCTGCTTATTAAAGTTTGAGAAGCACTGGTCTGAAGGAGAAAGCTCTATACCAGTGATGGCGAACCTTTTGAGCTCGGCATGTCAGCATTTTGAAAAACCCTAACTTAACTCTGGTGCCGTGTCACATATAGAAATTTTTTGATATTTGCAACCATAGTAAAACAGACATATTTTTGATATTTATTTTATATATTTAAATGCCACTTAACAAAGAAAAATCAACCAAAGAAATGAGTTCTCGTGTCACCTTTGACACGCATGTCATAGGTTTGCCATCACTGCCCTATACCAAGGGTTGGGTACTGAGGAACTGAAAAAATAACTTGGAATTGAGGTTTCCAGGAATGGCCTAAAATGCAAGCTTTTCAAAAGCTCACACAAACAGGAGTTTTGGTTGTTCTCATTTTATAACTGCTGCAACACTAAGTCCCAGAGTTCCCAAGACAGCCTCAGTTTCAAATATTCTGTTCCCTTTGCAGCCATGCATCCTGATGGGCTGGGGATGGACCACAGATGTAGTGAATGAGCAGTCAGGAGTGAGAGTAGTGAAGCTGCTACCATGTGGGTGTGGAGACAGGCTAGTTGGCATGATGGGTGCCAGCTAATCAACTAAGGCAGGGGTCCTCAAACGAGGGCCCGCAGGCCACATGCGGCCCACCGAAAACATTTATCTGGCCCGCCGGGTGTTTTTGCCACCGCTGCCTGTCCTGCTTAGCAGCCGACTCGTCCCGGGCCCGCAGTGCACATGTGTGGAATGTCTGAGGGACAGTGAACTGGCCCCCTGTTTAAAAAGTTTGAGGACCTCTGAACTAAGGTAAAGTAGGAATGAAGGGCAGTCAGGGAAGAATCGAGGTTAAATTAGGAGGAAAAAGAGAGGATTTATGTAGCATATACTAGAGCTATCCAACAGAACTTACTGAAGTAAGGGAAATGTTCTATATCTACACTGTTCAATATGGTAGCTGCTACCACATGTGGCTATTGAGCACTTAACATATAGCTAGCACAACTGAGAAGCTAAATTTTAAATTTCATTTCTTTCTTTTTTTTCAATCTTTAATTTCTTTGTTGATTAAGGTATTACATATATGACCTCATTCCCCCATAACCTCCCCCCCCCACTCATGCCCTCGCCCCCCTGTTGTCTGTGTCCATTGGTTAGGCTTATATGCATGCATACAAGTCCTTTGGTTGATCTCTCCCCCTTACCCCCATCCTCCCCTACCTTCCCTCTGAGGTTTGACAGTCTTATCGCTGCTTCTCTGTCTCTGGATCTATCTCTTTTCATCAGTCTATGTTGTTCTCTATATTCCACAAATGAGTGAGATCATGTGGTATTTATCTTTCTCTGACTGGCTTATTTCACTTAGCATAATTTTAACTAATTTAAAATTAATGTGGCACATGTGACAAATGGCCACCTGGACATCACAGGGTACACAAACTCATGGGTCAGAACCCAGGCCCTGTGCCTGCCTTGTAAGACCAGCAGGATCATGTTTAGGAAAAGGTCATTGATGGGACACTAAAGATATAGTCAAGTAAGGAGGAAGGTTTGAATAAGCATATTTAGACATATAGAAGAAAGTGTATCTTACAGAAACTAGAAATCAGATAAATAATTATAGCTGATGTCATAGACCCTGGCTAGGCTAAGAAAGGATCGAGGACAAAGATGAAGAAACCCAAAAACTGTTTGTTTTTACTTTAAGTCTCACGATTTCCTCCTTGAAAATTTTGCCTAATGTAACCTGCACCCCTTTTCCCACACTTCTCCCTCACAATTATGTACATACTCAGAATTCCTGGCTCACTTTCCTGACATCACACCTAAAGAGCATTTCCCACATCAGCTGGGCCTGAGAAATAGACTTTCATACCACACCATTTTTTAAAAAAATATGTTTTTATTGATTTTAGAGAGAAAGGAAGGGAGAGGGCTAGAAAGATAAAAACATTGATGAGAGAGAAATGTCAATCAGTTACCTCCTGCATGCCCCCTACTCAGGATCGAGACCACAACTGGCGCATGTGCCCTGATCAGGAAGGGAACTGGTGACCTCTCATGGGTCAGTGCTCAACCACTGAGCCACACTGGCTGGGCATATACCACACGGATTTCAAATTCTTTCATAGCCCTGAAGATTCTGATGAGCCAAGGCCACATTTGTTGGGTAGATATTGTAACAGATGAACACAGACCCCACAGAGGTAAGCACAAGAAATCTTTTTGAATGCTCACCATAAACATGGTATTTCCATGGCTTTTTCTGAACATAAAAGTAATGCCCCTACAATTTACTGTTTTTCAAAATTATGTCTGGCAAGAAACAACGAAAGATAAGCTTATAGCACAGTGTTAGGTGTCAAAGCAAGACACGAAGGATAAAGGAGGTAAGGTTCTTTGTTTTGTTTTTTTTAAATATATTTTATTGAATTTTTACAGAGAGGAAGGAAGAGGGATAGAGAGTTAGAAACATCAATGCGAAAGAAACATCGATCGGCTGCCTCCTGTACACTCCCCACCAGGGATATGCCCGCAACCAAGGTACATGCCCTTGACCGGAATCGAACTTGGGACCCTTGAGTCCGCAGGCCGACACTCTATCTGCTGAGCCAAACCGGTTAGGGCAGGAGGTAAGCTTTTTTAAGCAATCAACAGCTAGCACCCTGCATGTGTGCCTGGTGAAGCAGCTCACATGTGTTTGGAGAGGCTGCAAATGCTTCACCATAAGGTGGGCATAGAGCTGTGATTCTCAACCTTGGCTGCACATTAGAATCACCTGGGAATCTTTTTAAAATCCTGTTTTCTGGGCCTCATTCTCCAGAAATTCTGTTTCTTTGTTACTGATGTTGTGGCCCCACCCCATAACAAAGAAACAGAATTTCCGGAGGATGAGGCCCAGAAATCAGGATTTTAAAGATTCCCAGGTGATTCTAATGTGCACCCATGGTTGAGAACCACTGGCATAGAGGATTGTATGCTTCCCTCTCTTCCCAAAATATGTCCAAATCCTGACCCTGGAAACTGAATGGAACCTTATTTGGAAAAAGGGTTGCTGCAGATGAAATTAAGTTAAGGATCTTGAGATAAGATCATCCTGGATTTTGACTCTAAATTCAATGTCAAGTGTCTACTTAGAGAGGCAGAAAAAAATTAGTCACAGAGACATGAAGAGGGCCACATGAAGGCAGTGCCAAGATTACTGTGAGGATCTAGAAGCCAAGGGAAGCCAAGGACTGTGCCAAGGAGAGCAGCATGGAACGATTCTCCTTATGACCCTCCAGAACCAACCCTGCTAACACCCTCACTTCAGACTTTTGCCCTCTGAACAATGAGAGAATAAATTTGTATTAAGCCACCAAGTTTACGGGCATTTGTTACAGCAGGCCTAGGAAACTAATACAGTGGGAAAGGCAGGTCATTTGGGGGTGGGCTTTGGCTAGGAAAGAAGCAAGTTTCCCTCTAAGTTATGCTAAAATAAGACCAGAATGCACAAAGTCTCTGGCAAAGGCTACTTCTCTTCAGACCCTTCTGTATGCTGAACTGGACAATACAAGGAAGAGAGCAGAGAGCTTTGAAACAAACTAGGACCTAATACGCCTTCTGAGACTCAACACTTAACTCTCTCTAAGGGTCTGTGTGGGCATGATACCAAAGGCCGAAGAGGAAATTCACACACAGAAGGGGGCATCTGGTTAGTGTCCTGGGCCCCACTTGGTACTGTTGTGGGGCAGGACTGCTCCAGGCTCTGCTTCTGGCTGAGGCTTGGCTCTCCTCCAACACAGTGCGTGAGAGTCAGCCAAAGCGACTCTAGCCATGGAGTGCACCCAAGGGCCACTCTGAGACTGCAGGGTCTATCCTTGCCAGAGCACCCTGGGCCGAGGGAAGAAGGAAACACATGGAAGCAGGAGAGGAACTAGAGAGCCGAAGATATTATACAGTATGGAGATCAGTTCAATGGGAGGTCAAAGAAGGGAGAGACACGTGTGCTGAGATGACAACTCTGTTGTCTCTTCTCTCCTGGTCTCAGTCTGTCCTTTGTTTAAGGGCTCTCTATCTAGAGGGTCTGCTAGGAGAGCACCAGGGACCCAAGCCCAGGACATCAACCCCACTTCTTTATTCGATTCTATGCACATCATTAATATTTTTTCACTTCCCAGAACAGTCCCTATGACAGAAAGGGCCTCTCCATTCCAGCTTCCCAAAGCATATTTTAAAACCTCAGCAGCTATGTGATTTTTAAACTCAGAAAAGAAATGAAATTTAGTAGATGCTGTTAAAGAACATCTGTTGTCCCATTTTTACTTTAAAAAGCATTTCAGGAGGAACCAAGATGGCAGCATAGGTAAACACTGGTACTTGCATCCTCCCACAACCACATCAAAATTACAGCTAAAATACAGAACAACCATCATTCAGAACTGCCTGAAAGCTGGCTGAATGGAAGCCCTACAACTAGAGAATTAAAGAAGAATCCACATTGAGACTGATAGGACAGGTGGAGGTGTGAAACAAACTGGTCCAACACTCATGTGTGGTGTGCTTTTAATCGGAAGGGATATCTTGGCTAAGGAGTGAGGGGTCCCAATCCCACACCAGATCCCCAGCCCAGGGTTCCAGAACTTGGAAGAAAAGTCCCTGTAACTTCTGGCTGTAAAAACCAGCAGAGATTGTGGCTGAGTGATACAGAGGCTCTTGGAGTCCCAGAGTAGTTTCTCTTAAAGGGCCCACACATGTACTTACTCAGACACACTCTCTCTGAGCTCCAACATTTGGCAGCAGTTTGAAAGGATCCAGGGACATATGGGGAGGAACTAAATTGTCTGGCATCAGGGCAAGAACTAGGGGTCAGCTTTTTCCAGACCAAAGTGCTAGGACTTCTTCCCCCACTCTCCTCAGAGCTGACTGGCAGGTACCATATCTGAGTCTCCATCAATCTGACCCACATTGCTCCCCACCTTGGTAATTCCCTGAGATCCCGTTCCACCTAATTTGGAGCGCTACCAAAGCTATTTGCAGTCTTTTCCATATGAATGGGCTGTCCTGGCTCAGGCATCAGACTTCCCTAAAATCTCTCAAACAAGCAGTAGGCTGAACTCAGTGTGCCCATAGCTCTTAATAAGTGGCCCCAGGACTAGCACTAGCAGCAGCTTGCCAAGGCTCACAGCTTGGTTTCTCCTAGGCACCTCTAAGCCCAATACAATTAGCAGCTACTAGTATCTGCAGATCACTCTGTAGCTTCTGCTGGGGGGCCCCAGGCAGGGCACAGGCAGTGGCTAACTTTGCACCTCGCAGTAGGCCCCAGAGCCAGTGCACTCAGTGGACAGCTTCAGACAATAGCAGATAATAAAAGTACCATATCCACGAGCAACACAAGGGATAGACTCGGTGAACACCAAGCCCTACTAAAGCATGTCCTGCTCCATAGGGATGTCTTCTGCAGCTCTTCCACTGTAGTCGCAGCTGGTCCTCAGAGCCCATTGGCCTGGGGGTGAATTCCTCCCAGTGACACCAACAGCAATCAAGTCTCAACTACAACAAGCACACAGCCCACACAGGAGTGCACCCAGGGTACCCATCTCAGGTGACTAGGGAGACTGAGCCACTGGGCCCTACAAGACCTACTACACAAAGCCACTCTACCAATTCCAGGAGACATAGCAGCTCCACCCAAACAAACACAGGGAAGCAGCCAAATGCTGAGACAAAGAAACATGTCACAAATGAAAGAACAGAAGAATCTCCAGAAAAAGAACTGAAATGGAATCAAGCAACCTACTGGATACAGAGTTCAAAACAATGGTTATAAGAATGCTTAAGGAACTTAATGAAAGCTTTAAGGAACTTAGTGAGAGTGTCAAGGAACTTAGTGAGAATTTCACGGAAATTAGTGAGAACATCAAAGACATGAAAAAGGACCAGTCAGATATGAAGGATACACTAGCTGAAATGAAGAATAATTTACAGGAGATCAATAGTAGAGTAGAGGATACCAAGAATCAAATCAGCAATTTGGAATATGAGGAAGCAAAAAACACCCTATCAGAATAGCAAAAAGAAAAAAGAATCCAAAAATATGAAAATAGTGTAAGGAGCCTCTGAGACAACTTCAAGCATATCAACATTTGCATCATGAGGTTGCTGGAAAGAGAAGAGAGGGAGCAGGAAATTGAGAACCTATTTGAAGAAATAATGACAGAAAACTTCCCCTACCTGGTGAAAGAAATAGATGTACAGATCCAGGAAGTGCAGAGAGTTCAAACACGATGAATCCAAAGAGGCCCATACCAAGACACATCACAATTAAAATGCCAAAGGTTAAAGACAAAGAGAACAGAAAGAGGAAAGCAGCTAGTTCCCTACAAGGGAGCACCCATATGACTGTAGCTGATTTCTCAACAGTAATTTTGTAAGCCAGAAGGGAGTAGCAAGAAATATTTAAAGTGATGAAAACAAGGATCTACTACAACCAAGATTACTCTACCCAGCAAAGCTAGCATTTAGAATTGAAGGTCAGATAAAGAACTTCACAGACTTGATGATTAAATAAAACCAGAGGCATGGAAACATGGAACAGACTGACAAATCTCAGAGTGAAGTGGGGGAGAGGGGTGGGATGAGATTAACCAAAGAACTTAATTGGGTGCAGCGGGACAAGATTAACCAAAGAACTTATATGCATATATGCCTTACTCATGGACACAGACTATAGGATAGTGAAGAACTGGGGTGTGGTGGGATCCTGGAGGAGGGCAATGGGAGGACAGCTGTAATACTCGCAACAATAAAGATTTTTTCCAAAAGAAAAGAAAGTAACTAAAATAAAAAAGCACTTCAGTCAATTGATGTATTGATTTCTCTATCAAGATGTCCATCAATCAATCCACTCACCTATCCTCCCTCTCTCTCTTTCTCTCTGGGTTATACATATACATGCATTAGAGATGTCTGGAATTATGTTCATCTACTGTAAACAAGAGTTAATTCTCAGTGGTGGGATTTGGGGTAATTTTTTACTTTCTTCGTGGCTCTCATCTGGATTGTTTGAATTCTTTACATTGGACACATGCTACTTAAAAAAAAAACAAAAAAACAGTAAGGTCAGTGTTCTAAATGAAATATCAAAAAGTCCCATAGTGGAAATAAACTGAAAGAAAGAAAGGAGAGAAGGAGGAGAAAAGAATGAGGGGAAGGGAAGACAATAAAAGAAATAAGAAAAGAAAAAAGAAAAATGAAATGGGAGAGAGGGGAGAAATAACCCATGCTCAGAAGAAATGCTGAGTCCATTATCTGCATACTCATCTTAGCGCCCACTGTAGGCCCTCCCACTCCTTTTTCACAAGTGAACCCTGAGGGAAAGCTCGTGGAAGACGCTCATTAAGGTCCAAACACCTACCATCTCTCCTACAAAAGAAGCTTGGGAAGTGGGAGGCCTCTATGGCCAAGGCCCACCCAGCTTCCAGTGAACTGTGATCCAGGACACACTTCATGGTTCCTCTATTTCACCCCCTTGAGGATTTTGGTTGAGAGACCAGAATTTTAAACTACAGAGTGGGTAACATTTTAGACTCTCTGGGTTAAGCTCACTCAGAGGTGCAGGACTTCTATCACATCTTGGACTTTAAAGTGACCTTCGACAAGTCACCTTAACCTCTCTGAGCCTCAGGTCTCTTATCGCTGAAATGGAAAATCAAGACCCATCCTACCAAGGTGCTGAACCCAACATGTGCAGCACAGGCAGGTCATGCTGTCCTTCCTCAACAAGTGCAGAGCCTGGATACAGAGACAACACAGAGCAAATCAGCATACGTCTGTTGGTTACATGCTAAGCTCCAAGGCTGCAATGGAGCCTGGAAATTCAGATCAACATCAGTAATAGTTAAGACTTATTGAGCAATTATGTCCTCTATACATAGTTCCAATTTGATCCTCACAGCATCCATAGGAAGTGAATTTTTTAATTATTCCCATTTTATACATTAAGAAACTGAGGTAGAGGGAGGTTAAGAACTCCTGAGTTAAAGACTGGCCTCCAGTCACAAAGCTTTCAAATAATAGCACTGCAGTTTTAATTTAGGCAAATTCATCTTTTAACTCTACACCTTTTGCCTACTCCATAACAAGTAAGATGTGACTGTCATTTTTTATGAGGTTACATGTTTAGATAGGGACAAGGCACGCAAACAAATATAAAATAGTGCACTGTGATGAATTTAACAGGTCATATGTGCAAAGTACAGAGATAACCTGGGGGAAAGAGGGTCAGGGAAGATTTCCTAAGAGTAATGAAACTCAACCTGGCTTTTAAAGAATGAATGGGAGTTTTTCTGGGTCAAAAAATAAATAAATAAAAGGGAGGCCCAGGCAGAAGCAATAGTTTGGGTAGACAGAGGGGAAAAAAAGCAAGTAACAACACAGTACAAATTTAATGGAGACAAAACATCAAGAATGGTAAAATGCTGGGACGAGAAGAGCACAGTGCACACAGGGAGTAGTAACTCGAAGCCTGAAAACAAGGCTGACAAAAGATCTGGGAAGAGGTCAAAGCAAGATGACCTGAGAAGAGGTGACCCACAGAGATGGCCAGCAGCTAGAACAAGACACAGTGTGACCTCCCTGCAAGAAGCTTAGCTTTCATCCTATAAACAGCCACACTGACTCTTGTAGTTCCTTCCCCGCAGGAACAAAGGTGACTCCCAGGACAGACAGCCTTTCACTGACAGCTCCAGAACTGACTCTGGTTTCCAGACAATGGCCGGACCCTGGCCTTGGTTCTGGCCACACCACACTGGACACTTCAATCTTTGCCAAGCTCACTCTGGTGGTTTGAGTTGGAGGGTCTTTCCTATTTTGTCTCAGTTCCCCTTCCCTACATCTCACCAAGTGTCTGTTACTGCAAGAGGTTAGTGATGGGTGTCTCTTCTTCCAAATCATCTCCATTTTCAGTCACAGATTAACCAGACCCAAACAATAGAATTTGCTCAAAAACAAAGGGCTAAACTCCAACCTGATGTGCTGAATGCCTACGTTTCCAACTGCTCAGTCAACAACCTTCAATCTCCCTGCTTTTCTCTAAAGACACCATAAAAGGAGAAATCAGAGCTGAAAGAACCTCACTGCAGAGCAGATCAGCATATTAACTTATAACAGTCCACATACTCTTGGCATTACCTCATGGCCTGATTCTAGGTTCCACGCACGAGTATAAACTAGGACAACATGAAACTCCCTGATATAAAGGCTGGTTTAGGCTCAGGTCCAAAGAAAATGGATCATGCAACATGTAAGCAGACTCTGCTTTTGGATTCTCCCGTGCTACTGCGGAGAGCTCAGAAAAGGAGGAGCCTGGGCCATCACATCAGGATTCCTGGTATTTCACAGCATGCCAACATTGCAGGATTGGCTCAAAGTCACCCATCTAATGAGTGAAAACTCTAGGACTCAAAGCTCAAACTTCTTATTCAATGTTAAAAACACAAAACGTACTTTGAAAACAGTTCTTAGGGAAATAAGGTGATGGAGTTGTGTTCTGTGTGGGGTTTTCTGTCGGGGGAGGGAGGGCCGGGGGACAGTTTAACAATAGCACAGGGGAGGGAAATAATGGACACCCGCCTTTGCCAGGTCCTGCTGGGTGCTTTACACACATAGTTCTGTCAATCCTCATAACCCTTCAAGGAGGTCATCAGCACTGTCACTGTATGTCACAGGGAGGGAGCTGAGGTTGAGAATAGGCTTAGAAACTTGACCACAGTCAATCAGTGAATGAGAATCCAGGTTAGAACTCAGGTTGACCTTCAAATGGGTCATCGCCCTACAACACGCTGCATTCAGGAGGTGTGTCTGCAGGTGTCACAGCCCTCCTCCAGGCCCTCATGTGCCTCCACGAAGCTTTATCTCCCACCTGGCCGAGGCACCTCTTGCCCAGCGCGGAGCTCCTGAGGTCCTTCAGAGCTGAATAAAGACTTGCTGAGTAGATGACCTGCCAGGGCAGAATGTACCAGGGCTTTCTCAGCCCATCCAGAGCTGGGAAACCTTTTAGCTATTTATCAGGCCAGACCAGTTTATCCAGTTCCAATTTAGGACAAATTTTACAGGATAACTAGTTGGTTCTTGTAGGGTTATCTCACAAGGCAAGTATTTGTGGTTTTTCTCCTGGGGCAACACACACTAAATAAACAAAGCCAAGCCCTGTAGGGCCAGGTTTCCTCCCAGCTACCCTGCTCCATCCGTTCCTCACTCTTAGTCCACCAACGGCCACAAGGTCTGGTTCTACACAGGCTTACCTGGTACCTAATGCAGCCGCCAGGTTCTCTGGGCCTCCATGCTGGATCCACCGTCCATTCTACCTCTGGCTTGGCTGCTCAGCCACTACCACCTCCCACAGTTCTCTCTTGGGGTTGGAAATGGCCACTCGGTTTTTTAAGCAGCTCTTAGGGGTTGAACTACAGAAGCAATTTAGTGTTGTACCTAGTCAAGCCACATCTACTGCAAATCCATAGACATCCCCAGCCTAGCCTTGGACCAGGGTGGGTTTAGTTTACACACACATGGCTCCTCTCTTACCTCCCCTCATCTCCCTCCCCACCAGACAGGCAAGTACACACACACACACACACTGATTTTTCTCAAGGTCTGGAAGGGCTACACAGATGATAAAATGTCCCCAGGCTAATGGCACCCATGCAAATAAGGTAAGGGCCTTTGCTTCCCAAGGCATTGCTCAAATGTGGCCTTAATAAATAGCATTGCCCCTGATGAAAGCCTTGCTCATTTTGACAGATTTGACAGGTTTGTATGTCATTCTTAGAATTGTGATTGCTTCCTACAGAAAAATTAGATTGGTGTCAAATCTGTTGCTTCAGAAACTCTATCTGAATTACCAAATAAAAGGAAGTAAGCTATGAATTAAAAAAGTATTTTGGGAAACAGAAATGATAAATTGTTAAATTGAGATTCTTGAAAGCACATCTTATAGAAAGCTACTCTTTCTTTGTACATGTGATACTTCACACCCAACAGACACACTTAAATGTGGAATATTTAATAATAGGTGGTAACACCACTGTTCCAAATACTTTAAGAAAAACAATCACATTCAAATGATCACTTTACTTTTTTCCTTAAGTGTTAACATGACAAAATATATGGTTCCTTGCTTTAAACATTGCTAATTAGGAATTCTAATATTTCAGTAACTTGAATTTAAATTTATGTTTAAATGGAAAATGAATTTCAGATTTAACAAAATATTACAAACTTGTAATAAAGGACATTAATTAATATATGAATGAAATACCACTTGTTTCCATGTAGCTCATTAGACCATCACCACTCAGATCAAAGCTGAAAAATGTGTTATTATTAAAAGTGAAAACCAATTGCCCTAAATCACTAAATTGAATAAGTCCTAGAAACATAAGCACTTGTAGGAGAGAGAGAGTGTGTGTACATGTGTGTCTCACACATGTTGGGGGCATGGCAGCCATCACATTATTTCCCTAATGGATTATAACTGAAAGGCCATCCACTGAGGTGATTTCTCCCCAATTGGAGACTTGTTTTAATTTTTTTACTGACTGTGCTTTGTTGCAGTCCAACCCCTGAGGTTTGATCTTCCACATCGTTCCCTTGCAACCCAAGCCCATGCCCTTCTAGAAGAAGAGTGATCTCAAGTGGGAAACAATCGCCAGCATCTGCTTGGGGCTTTGATCCCACGGCTTATTTTACACATCCTAATTCTGCAGGAAACTCCCTGCAGATGTGGAGGAGCCCTCAATCACTGACCTCCTGTTAAAAGCAAACAGCCAGAAATCAGGAACATGACCAGGAAGATAAACAGCTGTTCAGGTCTAGCTGCGTGCCAGAATGGCAATGGCCTCACAAATGAGCCACAGGCTCATCTTCATGGAGGAGGTCAAGCTTGAAATTCCCTTGTTTAATTAGAGATGGTAAAAGCATGGCATACGTGCCTTCCCACCCCTCTCCCAACCCATCATAGACATCATTAAGCAATCACCATGCCCTTGTCCTCTGAAATAAATCCCAGCATTATTCTAAAAAGGTCTAGCCAGATCCATAGCTCCAGATTAAATCTACTTGCCATCCTGGGAGTCTAGGTTCTAAGGGATGAGGATCATACAAAACGCCTCATGGAGCTGAGAGAGGGGAGTACTTTTTTCAAGTCCTAAACGGAGTGGGAGGTTCTGTTTCATTGAAGTACCATCTCTGAACCCCAAAACACTGATTTAAGCATAGAGCCATCAACTAAAAGAAGACACTGGTGCTGATAAGTGCCTGTATGTACCGAACGTGTGCTATGTGCCAGGCCCTGCTCTATGCACCTCACTTGTATTGTCTCATTTAATTAATAAAAGATGACTCTGACGCTAACATGACCCAGGATCCAAGACTCATTTCTCAGATCCAACATGTTTCACAGATGAGTGCAGCAAGTCACACAGGACAGCTGCATGCCAAGAGTGCTCTCACCCTCCCAGGACTCGAGCACATTAATTCTGCTCAAGAAGGAGGGCTTTCTAACATCCAGCGCAGCCCTGGCCCATCTGTTCCAGTCTGTCACTTAGCCACATTCGAGTTCTGAATGTGCAGCTTCAAAAAGAAATGGATTTGTAACATAACTTCGCCTTGGCCCAGAAGAACAGCACAGCTTCCATGAAGATATACATCTTCCTTACACCATCTACCATAGCTGCCAATTTCTGAGAGTGGTGAGGGCCACAAATCTATTCAGCAACAAATCAAGATGATGCCAAGGGCTTAATTTTAGAGAACTGGAGACAGGGAAGCTATTGTGTTTCATCTCGGGGCTTGGGTCAGACCTAGCCTGCTGCGTCACTTGCACTGATGGGCCAGCAGTTGGCCATCGACTTGGCCAACGTCCATCCTCAGGGATTCTCCATAGACCCTGAGAGATAACCTTGCACCAGCTGCCCCAGAGCTAGGGATTGACAAATAACAAGAATGATGGTGAAAATAATGATCAAAATAAGAGCTATTAATTCTACTGGATGTTTAGTAAACACCCAGGAAATGTGCCAGATGGTTCAAATATATAACCCCCAAAGCGTCTCGGACCTGTTTACTTAGAAAGGCATGTACCTCCCAGAGGAAGGTTGTGGAGAAATCACGTGTTGGTTTCAAAGCTAGGATTTTGAAAAAGTCCTTTAACTCTGTTTCCCTGTTTGCAAGAAAGGTATCTGTCCCTGTTTTACATGTGTATGTCATAAAGAAATATGATCCATGTGAACATGCTTTGGACTACTTTGTGGAAAAGAGCTAACTAAGTTCTCAGTTTATGACTGTTCTGTTTGTTGATATACTGCTCTGGCTTCCTGTTTGCTGGATGTATCTTATCACACTGTCCTCCATAATGTGAATTCTAAGTCTTAAAAACGGTCTCTCTTTAAATATTTTCATCAACTAAACTGCAACTAAAATAGGCTGGGAGGTTGTGAGTTTCTTGAGGGCAGAGGTTGCGTCTTACTCATTCTCTGAGTTCCACATATTTGTCATAAAAGAGACAGGCAAGAAAAAAAAACAAATGGTGGGAGAGAGGAGGCAGGAAGAAGCCAGAGCCTTAGTCCACACTTTTCCAACAAGCATCTACGAAGGCTGCAAGAAAGAAAAGCTTGGTACCACCTTAAAAATCAGGTGTTTGATACAAAATGTTACCTCCATGGAGAGAGAAATAGCACTGAGTAAAATGTGAACCAGACTAATATGTGTTTTCAAAGAGAGCCACAGTCCCTAGTACCTGTGTTCTGCCTGGTTCTTGGGAAAATAAAAACACCCACATTGATGCCATGGGAATGTCTCCTAATAGCACTGCCCTCCTGCACTGTACCAGTTGCCAGCCACTCAAATCCATATTTTTCCTGTCCAACATTGTAGATGCCAGAATGACAAAGCTCCTAGCCAAGAAAAAACAAAGGCTCACCCTAATTAGAGCATGTGAAGTGTGAGAAAGCTCAAGTCTGAGAGGCCCACACAGCAGAAATGGCAAACTAAAATAGGCAGCTGTTCGGAGTCTTTTTTTAAAAAAAAAAATTTCTTTATTGATTTCAGAGAGGAAGGGAGAGGGGAGAGAGAGAACCATTACTGATGAGAGAAAATCTTTGATAGGCTGCCTCCTGCATGCCCCCTACTGGGGATCGAGCCCGCAACCCAGGCATGTGCCCTTTGCCGGAATCGAACCTGGGACCCTTCAGTCCACAGGCTGACGCTCTATCCACTGAGCCAAGCCGGCTAGGACAGCTGTTTGGAGTCTTGACGGCCAGTTCTCCATTTCCATGACACATTAACGGTCCTTTCACAAGTACAGTAACCAGGGGTCTTTGGGTTGGCTGGGGCCCACACCACAGATTATGCCTAACCTGAGACCAAGCCTCAGTACATTCCTCCCTGTGTCCTCTCAGTCCGGAGATTCCAGAGGAAGGGCATTCATGCTCTTCTTGCGTTGACTGGCAAAAGCATGCATTACACCCTGCTTCTTCAGGCAGAAAGCACAATGTACAGTGGCTCTCTCCACCATGACCTTGTGGCCAGCAAAGAGGGAGGATGTCCTTCTCAACCAAGCATCCAGCTCCCATAGGAGCACCACTGTCAGAGAGGCCTAGGGGGAAGGGGGAGTACTCATGGAATCTGGATGAGCTACACTGGACACCCAGCTAACGGTATGCACTCCAATATTTACTGAGAGCCTTTCGTGATTACACAGCGTGGACAAAACAAAACAGCCGCCATCAGGGATAACGATACCTACTTTAACCTTGTGGCAACCACTGGATCATAATATGTTAGCATCACAAAACTTGAACTGGGATTCAAATCTCAGGCTGCATTCTAACTTTGAGGCTTCAGGTGCCCAACTTCCCAGGATTTGTAGGGAGAATTAGATTAAGGCAGTAATTTGAAGATCCCTGAATTGGGCGTTTTCTTCCCCTCAGAACCCCTGATTTCAAGCCTGGTGTTCTTCCCTCTACATTCTAAAGATATATATCCATGCACAGGTACACATCCTTAAAATAAGATCTCTACATCACTGATCTCTATCCTCACAGACACCTTTTAGGGTAGGTATCTGTGGCACACATGAGAATGTTGTCCTTTGCAGACCTCCCACCACAGGCACCGTAACTGACCAGGGCCCTAGCTGCTGGGCTCTGAAATCCATCTCTGCTGCAGCACTGCACGGAGCTGAGCTCTCCAGGGCAATAACTGAAGCCAGCAAGGGTATGAGGCAAGTCTGCTCTCAGGATACTCCTCTGAAGCCTGCTTTGGCTCCAGGGCTCCCCCACATGGCCTTGCTGAACCCTCCTTGGAAATCTGGGACTCTTCCCCCAGTCTTCCTCCCCTGGTCCTTCAATGGAGGACAGACCTGCACTGTTGTCTGACCATTCTCCTTGGCTACCCATTTCCCCTAATCATATCCTTGCACATGTAATCCCAACTTGGTGTCTTCTTCTTGCAAGAACCTGACAAACATAATCTTATTACCTCAGTATTACAGAGAGGGAGGGCCAAGATCAAGGGATAAATAACTAATGTCACATAGTTTGCTCATTAGAAAAGAGCTGAGATTTGATATCAGCTATTTGTGTATCCCAATGCTAGAGATGCTGCCCACCCCTGCCCAAAGAACCCCAGAGATGGGGCCGAGGTGTTTTCTGTGAAGCTGTAAACCCTTCCCAGGTCCCACAACTGATTAGTGGAGGGCCAAGACCAAAGCATAAATTTTCATCATCTAATCAGGGATCCCTTCCACCTGCCTGCCTGCCTGCCCGCCTACCCGCCCTGCCTGCCCGGTATGCCTCAGGAGCCAGGCACATCAGAGCAATCCCCTCTAGAGCAAGCGTCTGCAGTTCACCCAGCCCACGGTGCCTGTGGAACCACAGCAGGATTTTGCATTTAGTAAGTGTGTTTGCAGGCAATCATTTCATAAAGCTAATCCGCTCTGCATGGGAGCCAGCTGAGGCTGATAACGTGGGGGCTCCGCAAATGTGGATTTCAGAGGCAAAGCTACATTTCTTCCCGCTGGGCTGGCCGCCGGAGACCTGACTCTCTTCAGATGAAACCAAGTGTGCATGTGTCCACACCTAGATTTTCTTGGCCTGTCCCTGTTGGAGATTTCAGAGCTGCTTCCTCAAAGCCAGGAGGAGCTCCATCACCCTCAGGCCAAACACCTAGCTGGCTGGGGAAGATGCCCAAACCCACGTCAGAAAAACCAATCAACTCTGTCTAAATGGCGGTAGCAGAAAGCTGGAGGGGGAGACAAACAGCTTTGCTGGCCAAAGGCCTGAGCAGAGAAATGAACTCAATTCTCTGTGCTCTAGGAGAGGCACAGGTGGGAGAGCAAATGAAGAGGACCTGCCTCCCCATTCGCCAAGGTGAGGGCGCAGTGATTCCAGGTAACCAGGCAAGTTAGTGTCTGTGCATTCAGATCACTGATGTCTCAACTGATGTCTGCTTCCTTTTAAGTTACTCACCAAATTAGCCTCTCTCTGACTCTTGGCAGCCAGAAGAGCAATGGAACTGACAGCCCCAGCAGAGACAGGGAGAGAAAGTGAGAAAAAGTGAGTGGGTTTATAAAACAGTATTTTAGGGCAGAAGAAACTCAGTGCAGGGCTGCTCTCAGCAGCTGGGACCCAGGAGAACTGAGCAGGCAGGAAGGAAAGCGCTAACAGTCTCTGAGGGCTTGACTGGGTGCCAGCCATTGGGCTAACGGAGTCGCATGTGTGGTCATGTGATCCTCACTGTAACTCTAGGCAGCTGATACTATTATTATTTCCATTTTTCAGAAGAAGAAACTGAAGTTCAGAATGGTGAAACCACTTTCCTAGGGCCTCCCAACTAATAACCGATCAAGCCCGGATTTTAGTAAGTCAGTCTAACTTGAGAGCCTCCTTTATTGACCACTACATGCATCATTCCCTGTGTTCACTGAATACCTATTGTGTGCCTGGTGTTTTAATTACATGACCTTATGTAATTCTTACAATAACTTTCCATAGTGGTTGTCATACCCATTTCTGAGAAGTGAGAGCTAAGATTCAGAGAGACAATTAGTGTGTGTGGGGGGGGGGTGCAGGAGGGGGGCAGGGGGACACGTTGAAACCGAGTCTTCGTGACTCCACTCACTATGAGTCCTTCTCATGGGTACACCCAAGGGGCACTGCAGCCACTGCTCAGATAGTCCAGGAGGGCAGAGCAATACTAGCAATGATGCTGAATACTGACAGCATTTACAACATGCTGAGCACCGAATTTTGCACATATCATCTCATGTAATCATTAACCCGGCCTTGTCAAGGAAGTGGCATTACCTCAATTTCACAATGCGAGGCTCAGAAAAGCAGGCTCACAGTCATCTGCGCAAGGCTGCAGCTCTAACTCAGGCCCACGTTTCTTTGCCCACGTGGCAGCTCAACTCAACCTTTACTTTTCCACTCAGCTAACATATGCTTTTGCTAAAGAATCCTTGTAAGGGAAGTTGTTAAGAAGGCAGCAAAGAAAGGTTTCCAGGTTTCACTCTGAACAGGATTTCCTAAAAGAACCTTCTAGAAGTTATGGGCAGTGTGGGTCACCCACAGGCTCAGCCACCTCTCTCTCCAACTTGAACTTTCTTCAGGCCAAAGCCTCCCAGGTCTGCCTCAGCCTTCCCAGAAAAAGACGCTGGCTGTTCAAAGTCAGTGAGTTTCCAGCGGAGGCCTGAGCTGACACTCAGCCCGCCCCGCCTGTCGCCAGGCAGCCAGTTCCTTGTTTTTCCTCCCATGATGATGGATACAACCTGTCAGGAAAGCTGGTAATATTTTTAGCTACTAACTGATTTTTATCTAAATTTAACTCTGGGCCACAGCACCAGCAGAGTTGCGTCCAGAGGGCAGCCAATGTTTTCATGGCGACACATCATAACTGAGACTTGGTTTTTCTCAGATCCCCTGGCTCTGCCTTTCTGCTCACATAAGGCAAACAGCTCTTCAGGGAAAGAATCCTTGTAGGACTGGAGTCATTGGGCTGAAGAGCTGGAGGGAATCATGGGTATTATCCAACCTCCTTGTTTTATAGATGAGGAAACTGAGGCCCAGTGAGCGTTAAGTGAGTGAAACCTCAGAATTTCGTTTTGCTTTCTTTCCACAACACCACACTGCCTCTAGGGAACACAGCAAACAAATCAGATGTGATGTCTGCAGAGGGCCATAACTTTTTATTTTATAAATCACTAGAGGCCTGATGCACGAAATTTGTGCATAGGTAGGGTCCCTAGGCCTGGCTGGCGATCAGGACCAATCTGTGGGGCTACCAAAGGGCTGATGGGAGGGCGGGGGGCACTGGCACCCACCTTGTTTGGCTTGGGGCTGGGGGCAGCTCCTGCATTGAGCATCTGCCCCCTGGTGATCAGTGCGTGTCATAGCAACTGGTCGTTCCGCCATTCGGTCGATTTGCATGTGAGGCTTTTATTATATAGGATAATGTCAAATGCTCTGTGTCCTGGAGCTGAAGCTTGTTAAATCCTGGTCTCCAGGAAGCAGTGGCAACTGTCTGGTTCAGCATTTCAATAAACCCATGGAAACTGGACTTTTTCCAAGGTTTAGAGTTGATAAAGTTCCAATCAAAAATGCCAGTAGGGCCTGTCCTCTGCTCTCCCCTCTGGCATGTGGGCTCCTGGAGAGCAGGGCAGTGTCAATTTACTCACAGCTCCACCTCCAGGCCTGGAATGGCACCTGGCACATAGTGGACGAATCACAAATAGTTATTCAATGACAGACTGGTGGTATAGGCACAAGTGAGTAAACATGAGGAAGAGAATGACAGGCCTGGACTGGCCATTGGTCTGAAGGGGAACGCAAAGCCACAAGCAACAGAGTAAGGGTACCCTTTGCTCTCCTAACTCCCATGGGTGTGCAACTGTCTCCCAGGAGAATTACATGAAAGGTTTTTTTCATGGTCGTACAATAAGATGCAGACTGAAACACCCAAATGGTCACTATCACTCAGCCGAGGGCTAGTCTGTACAACTGAAGATTGAATTAAAGAAGAAAAAACAAAGAAGAGTGGCAGCTTGCTCCTGCGGCAACACAGCAGAGTCACAGCAGAAAGCGACACGGAGTTTTTAGTATTGTTAGAGTCCGATCACCTCATGGCTCAGGAAAGGAGCACACACAGCCACTCAGCAAGGCTGTTAGGGGAGTGACTTTCCTTTTTGTCCCATCCCCTTAGTAACTTTGCAGGGAAAGATACAGTGTGGTCGCTACTGTCCACTTATTTATATTGAGAACTCTCCATTCTGTCATAGACATGACTGAATTGATTAATATATTCTGAGGCTTAAATGGTATCTGGTGTCCTGGGCTCCACATTGTAACACATTTATTTGCACAAGTGGGTCACTAAATATATAAACACAAAAGGCTGTATTTGTGTATATGTGAAGGCATATGATGATATGGGGAGTGAAGTGAAGAAAAAAGCAGCAAGAGAAAAAGCATGATTTATAAAAAAATATCCAAATACAGCTTCATTTATTGAATGATCATTATCCTATATAATAAAAGACCAGCAACTAAATGGCATAATGACTGGAATGACCGGAACAACCATAGCCCCTCACCCTAGCTGGTCCCATCGGGGCAGGCCGACTGGACCCCAGCAGTGCACAAATTCATGCACCAGGCCTCTAGTATACTATAAAGAATCTGGTTTGGGCCCTGGCCGGGAAGCTCAGTTGGTTTGGAGCATCGCATTGACCCAACACACCAAGGTTGCAGGTTCAATCCCTGGTCAAGGCACATACAAGAATCAGCCAATGAATGCATAAATAAGTGGAACAACAAATCAATGTTTCTCTTTCTCCTTCTCCCTTCCTCTCTCTCTAAAATCAATAAATAATAAATTTTAAAAAGAAGAATTTGTTTTTGTGTGTGGATGAGAGGGAATTAGGGTAAAAAAAGCAGATGAGATTTAAAAAATAAATATAATAGAATTCTTCACTTCAAAGAGCTTCAATTTGTTAGGGAGACAAAATAAACACAAACATTCATATGTAAACAAAATGTATATATTTAGCATCTAAAGCATTAGTGATTCAGCAAGTCCCAAGAAAGGGAGCTCTAGGTGGTAAGGTCAGTCTGGGAGTGCTTCCTGAGGGAGTGACCAAAACCTCGTGGAAGAAGGCCAGGGTTTAGACATGCAGATGCTGTTTGAAAGCAATGGTGGGTGCCAGGACAGTGTGAGCCCCATCACAAGCATGGGAATTCAACACAGGAGGAAAAGGAGGCCACCATAAGCAATTACAAGGAATTAATGGAATGTAGAGGGTAGGCTATTGGAGTGCCGAAACTGTTTATCAAATATCCTTTCAAGAACACAAGTAACATTTACGGGGCCTGCCCACCATAGCAACTTTCACATTATTTCCTTTGATCATCACTATAACCTCAGGGGAAGGTCCTGCTCCCATTTCACAGGTGGACAATCAAGGATCACCAAAACTCAGTATCACAGAGCTGATGAGGATCAGAGACAAAATGGTGCTCTAGGTCTGTCGATCTGCCACACCTCTCTTCTTTCTACTCTACCTCTTTGCTGAATGTGTTTCATGTTGTTCAAAAAGAAGTTACTCTTCATTCTCTTCCCCTGCCACTGAATCCAGCTACAGCTGCAATACAACCAGAAAAAAACGCTCCTGATTCACATTAGCAATACTTTTTCCACTTTTCCATCATCATCACCACCACCAGCATCATCATCATCACAATCCCCACAATCATCATCTCCTACAATTTATTGAGTGTTCGCTTTGCACCAGGTATTGGCTCTGGACCAGGTATTAACATTAGCCCTCAACACGCATTCGCTTCGAAATCCGCAAAACAACCTGGTACAGTCTATATCAGCCGTGGGCAAACAATGGCCCGCGGGCCGGATCCGGCCCGTTTGAAATGAATAAAACCATTGAAAAAAAAGACCGTACCCTTTCATGTAATGATGTTTACTTTAAATTTATATTAGTTCACACACACACTCCATCCATGCCTTTGTTCCAGCCCTCCGGTCCAGTTTAGGAACCCATTGTGGCCCTCGAGTCAAAAAGTTTGCCCACCCCTGGATTATTTTCTTTACTTTGTAAATGAGGAAACCGAGGCTTTGAGAAGTTAAATCACTTGCCCCATGTTAGTGGCCGAATATGGGTTCAAACTGTCTTTTTCTCCCACGCCATCCGCTTCATGCTATAATCAACTGACTAAATTCTACCCCTGGCAGCTTTGCAGAGCAGTTATATGAAATCATTAAGCAGATGTTCTTGCTCTACTAAAATGCAACATTTATTACCGAGGCGGAAACTGTTACGGAATTTGCCATAATGTATTTTACATGCATATCATTAGAATTACTCAGGGGTGAGAGGGAAAATAGTTCCCAGTAAAAATCTGTATTTCTTTCTCACTTTGATGTCGCTATAAACCCACAGTGTTCCTCTGCATAAACCATCCAGAGTTCCTGGAGGTATTTTTATTTAATTAATGTCATACTCAGAAGTCAATGGGCCCTAATTTAGCATTGCTTCTCTTGCTCTCTGATCTAAGCTAAACCCCAACAACAAAAAGTTTGAAAAAAATCCCTGTGCAGTCAGTACTGCTAGCCAATTGCACAGATGTGGAAATTGAGGTTTGCAACAATCATGTCATGTGATCATGTGCCCTGACTAGAGCTCCAGGGAGGATTGGGCTGGGGCCTATCCCAGTTTTGAGCCCCCGTAGCCCATTTTAAAGACCTCTTTGGCTATTCAAGTTCCCTGTCTCCTCTTCATCCTCATTTGCCTCCTTCCCTTTATTGGGCTGTGATAAAATCGGTTTCTCAGTCATCCCTGAAGCACCAGTGCCAGACTCAGGACTGGCTGGCACCAGGTAGGCAGTCAGAAACAGTTGAACTGAGAAATGAAGAGAAAAGTCATGGTGTTGAACCAAAGGGAAAGGAGATCACACTGGAGGGTGTAGGACAGTCTGCTTCCTGCACATGAGAGAAACGATGCCTGGATATGTGTGAGAAGTCATCTGCAACATTGCCTATAACAAGTGAAACCTGAACTAATCCACATTTTCAGTAATGGGGGCGGATATGGGTTATCCAAATTGTTATGCACTCATATCCTGAGATCCCATAAAACCTCTATAAAATGTTGCTATAGTGCATGCAGTGTCAAAGGGGGGCAAACATTTGTTCTTCGGAGGTAAAAAAAGAAAAACAACACTTAGATATTACAATTATTTTCAGACCTCCACAGGACCACAACATATAACCAGATATCCCGTATATCTGCAGTATTAAAATGACATGGTGCTGTTAAAAGGTTCCTTAGAGGAGCAGCATTGCAAAGGAGAAAGACTGTGGAGCAGAATCACTCTTGGCAGAGATCGCTGGTAAAGACAAGTGCTGCCTAAGAGAAGCAGTGACGGCCACATGACACGCCTTACACACACACACACACACACACACACACACACAGGGATGTGTTTACTATCACTGGGGAAAACTGCGACTATAAATTTAGTAGTATTCTTTGAGTAGTAGGGTTACAGATTATTTTTATTTCCCTCTTAAGTATCTACTTTTTCTAAAGTCTGTATAATATATTCCTTATGTGCAAAAGGGCTCTGTGTGTTTCTAACACCATTATTATTATTATTGTCGTCATGCTTATTAATATTTTTATTATCATTGTTACTGCGTTAATCTTGTCCTAAACCAAAGCAAAGCCACACAGGCGGCCCTTGATTTTTGCTGCTTCATTCTTTACCTTTCTTCCTATCAGCCGCTGTTCTCTTGCCAACCAGAGGACACTCATCAACTTCACTGTGAGGATCTGCAAGGGCACCAAAGCTCGCAGCTCCAGATGACCTTCCTGGAACCCAAACCAACCTGAAGCTCTGCAATCAATTTTCAGGGAGCCTGAGGGAACTGAAGGGGCTTTCTAACTTCCCCACTTCTGCCGCACTCCTTCTAATTCCTCACTGGATGTCTAAGCAATCCCATCTTCTTTCCAATTGGCCTCATCCTTCTCCTTTTCTAAGCTGCTTACCATCTGTCGGTCTCTTAGGCCTCCTCCTGTAAGGCTGGCCACAGGCAAACATGGGTTTCTCTGCTCTCCTCATGATCTTTCAGCCTCCGAGAGGGACCCAACGGCCAGTGCCTTCTAGTACTCACACCCCTGTGTAGCGTTCCCACAGACTGGCTCAGGACTCGTCGGCGTCACCAACAGGGAATGGCAAAGGGAGCAGTTTAAGACTCCTGAGACTAGGTCACCCGGCAGGCTGCACCTTCTCCGTCTCCTCTTTGATTGGCTGCTTTGAGGAAAGCCATCTATGTGCACAGGATGCTCAGCAGCCCAGTGAAAAGGCCCATGTGGAGAGCAACTGAGGCCTCCTGCGCCTGCCAGCACCCGCGTACCAGCCCCGTGAGTGAGCCACTTAGAAACGCTCCAGCCCTGTGAAGCCTTCAGATGACTGCAGCCCCGGCCAGCACCTGCCTCCTCATGGGAGGTGCACATCTGCTGGCCAGCCACTTCTCAACTCCTGACCCACAGACTTTTTGTGAGATAAAATTATAAGAGAAAGTTTATTTAGAAAGTTACAGAGGGGGCAGAAGTGAGCCGAGCCGGCTGGGCTGCGTGGGCTCAGGAAACAAGCTACAGAAGCAGAGAAGGGCCCTGGAAGCGTAGGAGGGAGACAGGCAAAGGGAACGTGCCTGGGGGAGGAGAGGGGGATGAAGGCGCGGGAGTGCTCTCGAGAAGGAGAGCACATTTATTGCTGCTTTTAAGCCACCAAGTTTTGGGGTAATTTATTACATACAATAGACAAGTAATATATTTGTGTTTTTAGACTTCTACTTACCCAGGATCATGCAAAACAGACAGGACAGCAAAATTTACAACAGGAGGACAGCACATCGAGAAAACAAACCTAACCCTTATTCTGGTCTGCTGTTCCTTAGACTAAACGTCTTCATTGTTTTTCTGACCCTTTTTCTCTGGATTTTTCTGATACCAAACATCCTCCAGCACAGGCTGAGTCTGTCCAGCCCGCCCGCCGTGGTGTCAGCGCCTGTCTCTCTACCTCAGCAAGTGAGTCAGTGCCCTCAACTAAGGCCACCTAGGGCCGTGGTCGGCAAACTGTGGCTGGCGAGACACATGCGGCTCTTTTGGCCCCTTGAGTGTGGCTCTTCCTAAGCCTTAGGTACAAGTACCCTAATTAAGTTAATAACAATGTACCTACCTATATAGTTTAAGTTTAAAAAATTTGGCTCTCAAAAGAAATTTCAATCGTTGTACTGTTGATATTTGGCTCTGTTGACTAATGAGTTTGCCGACCACTGGTAGGGGACGTTTCCTCCAAGTTCCTGCCACAGTGCCCATCCCTCCCAGTCGGAATTTCACACAAGGTGTGACTTGCAATGGATTTTTAAAAACCATTTTTTACATGTACTGCAAGCTTGATTTCAACTCAATTCAACCCACATTAAAACCCCAAAAAGAAACTTATGTTATCATTTTACTCAGTTCTAAATTTTCCCTTAAGTTATTGTGATTAACATTTGCAATTGTTGATTCTGGCTTTTATTTGTTTTAAGCTGCTTTTCAGGGTATTAAGTAATTGTTTTTGGTCCCTATTAAATTAACTATAATATTTTAAAATTCTTTTCAACTTTGTTCTTTTAATAGGTCTTAAGTTTTTTCAGCTGTTTTTTGGTTAAATATTTTAAATTAAAAAACTATCTTCTATGTTATAGCCTTTTAAGAATGCAATTACTATTACATTTATTTTAGTGCTTTTATATTCATAACTGCTTTTAATATCCTAATACCTTATTTAGTTCTAACCTATTCTTGGAACATAATTTCACAATGTTGTAGGAAGAGGAAAAACTATTTTAAAAGATGATGTTAACCTTTTGTTTTAATTCCAAGGGTTGATACAACAGATTTAATGAGGAGGATAATGAAATTCAGAAGCACTTTGTCCCTGTTCTGGCTATTTCAGTCAGATAATAGTTATTTCACCTCTCCAAGTCTCAGCTTTCTCATCCGTAAAATGAGTCATCATATATTTGGGTTCACTTCAGAAGGTGACATGGCGACTGTTATGATAGCAGTTCCAATCTTCACAGTTTTGCCATCAAATGGACTTCTATGTGTTTACACTGTTAAAAATTTTATTTTCAAAGGAAATATTATCTTGCTATGGAAATGGAAAACCCATATCCCTTTCCATCAAAAAAGGGTCACAGTAAAATAAATACAAATGAAAAAAACACACAATGTTATTAAATTCTAGCAAGGTACTATTGAGGGGAGCTCAGTTTGAGAACTGTTAAAGACATAACTAGCACCCAATTGAGACGTTTTTCTTGATGTTACTAAAAAAGGATGCAGCATGGAGTTGAAAGAGAACTGAAACAGGATGACTTTCTCATGTATGTTACATGACTATGTAATTAGACTTCTTGGTTCCACTTAAAGTTGAGGGACAATCCCCAGCAGCAGCGGAGTCTCCGGTTCTGAGAAGCCGATGTAAGTAAGGGAGGTCAGGGAATGTCAGTAACAGTCTAGGAGCGCGTGTCCCTGGGCTATTCCGATCTTCCCTTTTATGTGTTGTCTGTCTCTCTTTCAATCCAAGGTGAGCTGCACTGTATGACAAGGCCAGGGTTGTCAGGTGGCCGATTTTAAACATCAGTGATATCAGGCACCTATGTGAGGGGGAATAATTTGTGACCTAAGGAGAGTCCCCTTTGCTGGGATGTGGTGTTACCATGGAAAGAGGAAAGAAAGAGCCTGGGAGAAGGAAAGTTGCTGCAATACAGAAATGCTCAGCAAATAATGCTGAGGTTGTCTCGATCTGGGTTAACTAACTGCTGGTCGTCAGTACATTCCCAACACCGCTGACCCTGCACCGTGGAAAATCCTTGTATAACTGTTGACTCCTCCAAAACGTAAACTATGAATAGTCCACTGTTGACTAGAAACCTTATTAATAAAGTAAACAGTCAATTAACACATTTTGTGTGTTTTATACTATCAGCATATACTATATTCTTTTAATAAAGTGAGCTAGAGAAAAGAAAATGTTATTAAGCCCAGCTGGCATGGCTCAGTGGTTGAGCACTGACCTATGAACCAGGAGGTCGAGGTTAGATTCCCATCAGGACACATGCCTGGGTTGTGGGCTTGATCCCCATTAGGAGGTCTACAGGAAGGCAGATGATCAATGATTCCCTCTCATCATTGATGTTTCTATCTCTCTCTCCCTCTTCCTTCTTCTCTGAAATCAATAAAAACATATTTTAAAAAAAACCTAAGGAAGAGAATATACATTTACACTATTTATTTTAAAAACACACACAAAAAAACCTCGTATACTAGTAAGTGAACCGGCAGATTTCAAACCATGTTGTTCAAGGTCAATTGTATACAAAGTCTTTTATGAATTCAAATCTTATACCAAATGTAAGGCGTATGGAATTATCACACTAGGCTGCAATGTGGTTATTATGAATGACAGCGGAATGACATGCAGTTCATTCACCCTGAAGTGAGATGACTAAAGGCCAAGTTCAGGCGAACTAGGAGTTCCCAGCAAACTCTAAAGCAGCATTTCCCAAAGAACTTTCTCAAGAATGTTTGTGCCAAGAGATCTTTGTAAAAACACCCCCCAAATTTAAGAAGGTTCTGTGGTAAAGTCTGGTTACTATACCTTCCCCTTGAAAATCTGTAATTAACATGGGCGCAGTAAAAACTCTGAGAGAATTCCTATAATAAAGAATTTGTAACTCATTGGTCAAATAAGCTTTTGTTATCAGCCTAGCAGAACTCACATTCAGAGCCACCCTAACTGATTTCTCATAGGGCACTACCACCAGCAGGGCACTCTGGAACCAGGACTAAGAAAATATTGAGTAAGAAATAGTGTTCTGTTCTCTTGACTGCTTTAAGTGGTTTTCCCTTGGCGTTAATATGAAAGAGTAGTTCCTAGAAATTTTAAGTAGGACTTTGGGAAATTTCAGAGATTTTGGAATTTTTACTTCCTGTCAATATTTCAGTGTTCCTTGTTTCCATGATCAGGTGTATGAAGAGTGTCCTAGGGTGAGCAGTTATCACTATGTCATGCTGGAAACAGACCTGGACCAAATACCATTAAATGTGACCAATTAAGAGAAAGCATTTTGCATGATCCGTATTGGGCTCAAGTGATCACTGTTCCACTCAGGACACCTGGCTCTGCCAGTAACCCACATCATGACCCAATGCATGGCCATCCTCATTCTGCAGGTGAGGAATTAAGACTCAGAAAAAAGCAGCTTGTCCGAGACCTCACACCCAGCTTGGATAATCCCACTGGCACCTCCGTTCCAGGACTCAGATCAACGCTCTTTCCACTTGCTGCACTCCGACTCCTCTGCCCACCTGCTTCTCAGGTTCACATGTGACATCATCTGATGTTTGTCCAGTTGACCTGGGGGTCTGTCTTCCTTCCATCCCAAGTCTTAGAGTCATTGTCCCTACTAGCCTGAGTATCTTGACCCTAGTAACCTCCACCCAAGAATGAAATAATCCAGTGTGGTTCTGCCCTCTCTCAGGGTCCTGACTGCTGATGGCCTGAGCTCCAGACTCTGTTACTGGTCCCTAACTCTGTTTGTGTTAGTTCAAATGATCTTGACTACTCTCGCCCCATCAATGACTCTGTGACCAAACCCTGAGTGTCTTTCCCATTAGGATTACTTACTCCAGGGGCCTTTGTGACCCCAGGGCAGGAAGTGAATCCTTCCCTTAAAGACTCCAATTCTCAATGTGGCTGAGGAACAAAAGGCTCAGGAGGAGAGGGCACTGAACCAGCCCTGCTCCACACCACACCTCGCACCTCCCTACCGCCGCTTCCTGACTCCCTTCTGCCTCCCACCACTGACTTCAGTCTTCACCCTGGTGGCCATCCATACACAGAACTGTCCTGTTCTATGTTGACTAGGAGACTCAGTTGCCTGAGTCCTATCTCTTACTGTTTTATCTCTGGCTTATGGTATGCCTCTTGGGAAAGACCTAAAATCTGAACTACCCCCAAGTTGGCCCAGGAAAATTAGGGACACGTAACTCCATGCTCCCTGAATCCTTCCTTCCTCCACACCCCCTACATTCCACTGGCAGGTAAGTGTTGGGCAAGAAGTACCGTACTCCTGGTTATATGTTACAAGCTCCACTGCTTTCTCTATTGTTAATAATAACAGCAGCGAGGATCAAAAGAACTACTAACACCTACTGAGCACTGACCAAATAGCAGGCATTTTGCAAATCAAACACTTTAGGTGGCTTATCTAATTCAACACCATAACAACCCTATGAAGGTAAGTACTAGGATTTCCCCCATCTTTACAGATGAGGAAAATAAAGCTGTAGTTTGTCAAATGTCTATACTAAGTGCTGGATCCAGAATTTGAAACCAGACCATCCTCAATGTCCATTTATCCAACTGGCCCCTTTGGAATCTTAAGGAAAAAACAACATTCCCAAGGGGTACATTTCACCACCGTTGACAAATTCCATCCTATGTACACAGAAATGCGTTCACAGGGAACAAATGCCCTTTTCCCTTTCATGGCTGCTCCTCACTTCCAGGTCTCTCCGTCACAAATCTGCTTCAGAGGTAACAGAAACAGAGAGTCAGCCACTTTCATATCAACTACTTTAGACACAACAGGCAACTCTGAAAATTATTTCTTAGCAGTTTATTCAGACTATTCTTACACAAAGCAAACACTTAGGCAATCTAATCTGTCTAAACATTTACATCCCACCCAATCTTTTTAAAACTCTGGGTTCTGCCAACACTTTCGGAGGGACCTGCAAGCCAGTTCCCATGGCTCATTTTGTGTTGCATAAAAATACAAGTGTCAGGACTGGCAATGCTTTATTAGGTCCCACTGAAAACTACAAAGTATAATATTTTGGGTATTTTCCCATCATGGGCTCTCACAAAACAGGCAGAAAAAAGGTCTTATCTGAGAGTCCCTATGTTTGACCCTAATATCCACTACACTGTCTTCTTAGAACTCCACTGACGTGCTTGGGACATAAACCTTCCAGGCAGTTGCTGCTGCTCATTGTGGGCCCACGATACCCCCGGCTCAGGGTGCCCCACTCTGCTCAGCTCTCAGAACTAAAGAGGTTCACCTCTAGATTCAGTTCTAGTCAGCCCTCCAGCCATTAGGAGCCAAGCCTATAAAGCAAGATGGTTCCATGCCTCCTGGCAATGGGCTTGCTTGGGGTGTACTGAATATAAAAGCCAATGGCATCCAGACCCCTACAGAGGACAGCTCTGTATCACTTGCCTCAATAAAGGTGGACTGTGTTTGAACCACAGAATCCACAAAAGTCAGGGACAATCACTTCAGTAAAGCCTTGGCCTTGCCCTTCATTCATTCATTCATTCATTCATTCACTCTCTTGTTAGTCCTCTCCCTCCCCACTTCTGCCCCTTCATCGTTGCCTCCCTCCCTCTCTTCCTTCCCTCCTTCTCCTTTTCATATCCACTTTCTTTCTAGTTTGGGTAGAATCCTCACCATGGCTAGGCAGTGTGCTAGGCGCTAGAGACAGCGGGAGTGCAGGAAACTTGGTCCTGCCCTCATGATGAAGCATTTCTGATCTGAACAAAGGAACCCCTATATTTACCTGTTGGTCACATCACTCATTTCTTCTTCCTGAACACAGAGCTAGACCACATTTCCCAGGATCTCTTGTAGTCAGGTGCAGCTATGTGACTTGACTGAGTTCTGGCCAATGGAGTGTGGATAGAAGTGATGTATGCTATCTCCAGACCTGGCAGGTTAAACCCCCCACAACACCCCACATGCTTTCTCTCTCCCCTCATACACAGCCTTATGACAGAGGGCCCACTGGAGGTCCGCAAGGCCCTAAGAGATAGTGGATCATACAGGTAAGAGCTCAAGTCCCTGAATGATTCTGTGGAGCAGAGCACTCCCACCTACCCACCACCTACTCACAGTGCTCTGTGATGTGAGAAATACATCCTGATCCTGTTAAGCTACTAAGATTTGGGGGCTGTTTGCTATAGCAGTGAACCTAACCTGACCAACACTCAGTCATAAGGTTAAGTGACTATATCTTGTTTTTCTGGCAGGGATCCTAAGGAGGCAATTCTCACAGGAATATTTAAAATTTTGCCCAACTGGAAGGTCCAAAATTTGGCTTAATTCCTCACATATATAGCAACTAGTAGGTAGCACCTTAGTGTTGTTCTTGCAGTCTAACAAGGGTTATTTTTAAATAAATGTGTATATGACAGAGGTGGTTTGACAAGCCAGTGGAGAAAAGATGACTATTCAATAAATGGCTAGGACAAATGAGCCATAAGAGAAAATTTAAAATTAAATTCTTAGTTCACACTGTACAAAAATAAATTCCAGGTGGACTTAAATGCAAAAAGCAAAACTTTAAAGCATCTACAATTGTAAATAGGACAAAGTATTTCATACAAACAGTAGGGGAAATATCTTGAAAAATACACAAAGCACAAACAAAAAAGAAAAATATTGGGGAAAATTGATTACACTCCAATAAAAAATTCAGTATAATAAAAAGCTTCATGAACAAAAAGATAAACAACAGTCAAGAACTGGAGTCAGCACGGTATGGCAGAAGGGCCATAATCTGGCCCTCTGCCTGCTTTTTTGTAAATAAAGTTTTACTGGAATACAGTCATAACTATTTGGGTATGTACTGTTCATGGTTGCTTTCACACTATAATGACAGAATTAAATAGTTGCAAAGAGACTCAATGAACCACAATGCCTAAAGTATTTACTATCTGGCCCTTTTCACAAACAGTTTGCTGATCCCTGATTAGAAGAAGGTATTTGCAATACATAAAACTGACAAAAGATTATAGTGTGTCTATGTCGTTCATGCATATAAGGAGGCACTATCAACAAGAGCTAATAGCTAAACACAGGTGAATGTCCCTCAGTGTGGGAGTAGATAAATTGTGAAGTGCTTATACACTGGAATATTATGCAGCAGGAGTAAATTAGATGTGAAGATATCAACACAAATAAATTTCAACTGAATGTTGAAAAAGGTAACATACAAGATGATACCGTTTTAAAAACACATTGAACAAATACTACAATATTTTGTTTAGGTACATACATAAGTCATAAACCATAAAATACATAGAGTCACAGCTTTCAGGATACTAGTTTCTGCTGAGGAGATTGAACAATGAGAAGAAATGATGGGGCAGGTGTTTTTTCTGTAGCTTTAAAGTTTTGTATCAACTATGGCACGATGGTAGCATGCCGGAAATATTACTAGTGAGTACAGCATATTTTATCATTCTCTATATTTTTCTCTACCTTTGAAATTTTCTAATTTAAATAAGATTTAAAAGGCCCAGATCACTGCTATCGAGTAAGCCTTTTACAGCTACCAAATTACAAGGCAAAGACAAGTGTGTCCCCCAAAATTGGGGGCAGTGCTGCTGTGGGGTAACCCCAGCCACTCACTCATCAGCTGTCATTTCAACTATAAAACAAACCCTCCTCTATTCACTCTGAGAAGAAACACCTACTTCAAAGGTGTTATGAGAATTAAGTGAGACGATGCACCTAAAGCACTTTGCCCGGTGCAGACACATACTAATTGTTCAACAAATGGTAGATATTACAATTACTATTATTATAAGTGAAGTCCTCTCTGAGAATAAATGAGTACAATAGATACAAAAAATGAGTAAGATGCACATTAATCATAGGTCACCCTAAAAGGCAGAAAGTTTGTCAAAACGGGTAAGAAAGACTTGGTTAGCATTGTTTTAAGGTGGTCTGCGGAGAGCAGTTCACAGAGGGGAAGAAGGACTGCAGCACCAAAAGGGAGGTGTCTGCCGGGGTCTCTAGAGGGAAGTCCCTGGAGCATGACTATCTCCAGCTGTGCCCCAGGGAGAGCATGTCCTCGACAAATCAGATGCGTATCTGGTTTTTGGACACACGCTTTTCAATTTTGAAAAAGGAATCATCAGACTCTCCAAGACATTAAGCCCCTTGCGGTTCCCTCTGCTCAAATTCAATGATTAAGTGACTTTTTAAAATAACAACTCTGTAATACCAACAACTACCATTACTATGGTGCTTGGTACTTACACATTATGTCATGTAATCCTTACTACAATTCCAATATAATGAATGATCACTACCCTATTTTACAAATGAGAAAACAGGTTCTGTGGACTTAGTAAGATCACACACAATCACACACTGTAAGTTCGGAGGGTTGCGTTACAACCTGCATTTAAGTCACCTTTGTCCAGCTAAACAGCTCAAGTTCATGGCATCATATTTGATAATTGCTGTCATTCAGGACACTAGTGGGCTTCTCCTACACATCTTGCTCCAGGGAGAAGACTGTGGGGACTAGCTAACGTGAATCTAATTCACCTGGCAGTCAGCCGCATCTACTTCTCTTAATAATTTAGAGCTCATGTGATTCAATCACTAACATCTAATGTCTGACTGTGCAGGGGAGAATCAGACTCTGCAATGTTGGGTTCAGACAAGTATCCCCTCTTTGAGGGTGCTGCCAGAATGGCTACTCAATCTCCTATTCTGACATTACTGTTTAATTTTAACATACTATGACATTAAGGCAACTAGAGAAAGAGGAGTAAGACTGACCATTACACATAGGCTAGCAAAGCATCTGAGACCCCACCTAGACATTTCTAGGTTACACGTGCAAATGTGGCAGAGCTGGACTCAGCAAACCAAACAAGAGGTGGTAGAAATTACTTGGCACAAGTATTAATCAGCACCTCTTATTTTGCCCTCAACAAAATCATAGGATCACTACTGCTGGAGTTAAAGTAGGAAGATCCTTTACTGACACAGGCAATTTCTGTTAGCCAAGGTGTTAAACAAAGGCTTTCTCATGGTCTCATTTCTGTTTATTCTTTACTCTGATACTATAAAATAAAGATAATTCAGCCCAGAATTTTTTAGGAGGCTCTCAATATATAGCTCCTTCTTATGCATCTTATCCTTTGCTCTTAAAATCTATTAAAAAGCTGTAATACAAACTCTAGTGCTATTAACAAAAAAATAATCTTTAAACAGTAATTGTTCAAAAAACAAAGTGAAGATGTAGTACAAGATGCTCAGTAAGGTTTGATGCAAATAAATATGAGCCAATCATATAAATATGTAATCATTTATTTCAATAAAATCCTTTTTGGAAAGTTTATTCAGAGATAACAAAAGCTACAATGTGGTCACACAAACAATGGTGCCACAGTGGCTGCACCAGTCTGCATTCCCACCAGCAGTGCAGAAAGGTTCCTTTTTCTCCGCATCCTCTCCAACACTTGTTGTTTGTTGATTTGTTGATGATAGCCATTCTGACAGGTGTGAGATGATAACGCATTGTCGTTTTGATTTGCATCTCTTGTATAATTAGTGACTTTGAGCAGGTTTTCATATGTCTTTCGGCCTTCTGTATGTCCTCTTTCAAAAAGTGTCTGTAAATCAGGAACATCCAGCTGGAGGGCCTGAGAAATCATTTGGTCTGGCCCTGCCAAGGCATTAATTAGGGGTGAGTTAATTAAATGTTTGGCTAAACAGAACAGGCTAATTTTTAAATTGATAATTTTGTATGGCCCAAGAATGATGTTATAACTATCCAAATGGCCCTTGGCAGAAGAAAGGTTCCCAACTCCTGTCATAATAAAAATTTAATACCACACATATATTGAGTATCTGTTTATGTACTGTGGTCCTTTGGAGGGTGACAAACCATTGTACTGTCTAAGACTTTTTCACACACTTCCCCCCAATCACAAATCAGTTTTCTGATTCAATGGGCCATGTTACCCCCATTGAGAATGCATGGTGGTGACTGTTCATTTTCTAGGAGTATTGCAACAAAGTACCAAGCCTTGGTGACTTCAGAGAACAGGAATGGATTCTCTCTCAGTTCTGGGGCCAGACGCCCACTGTCACCCTGCGGGGGGAAGTTGGGGAGAGATTCCTTCCTGCTTCCTCCACCTGCTGGTGGCTCAGGGCCTTGGTCGGCTGTGGCTGCGTCACTCCAGTCTCTGCTTCTGTGTTCACTGGGACTCTTCTGTCTGTGTCAAATCTCCCTCTGCCTTTAAGAACACCTGTCATTAGATATTGGTCCTACTCCAATGCTTCAGAATAGCTCATCTCCAGATGCTTGGCTTTCCCCCCAATAAGGCCACATTTAAAGAAGTCAGAGAAAGATAAATACCACATGATCTCACTCATTTGTGGATTATAGAGAACAACATAGACTGATGAAAAGGGACAGATCCAAAGACTGAGAAACAGCGATCAGGCTATCAATCCCCAGAAGGGAAGTAGGGGAGGGTGGGGGTAAGGGGAAGAGATCAACTGAAGGACTTGTATACATGTATATAAGCCAAACCAATGGACATGGACAACAGGGGGATGGGAGCATGAGTGTGCGTGTGTGTGGGGAGGTTGGGGGTTAATGGGGGGGATGAGGACACATTTGTAATACCTTAATGATAATTTAAAAAAAGAAAAAAAAACAACGGTGCCATCGTCAAAGTCTACAAGATATTGGATGGGTGTCATGATTCCTGCTCTAGATGTTTTTCATAAGGATGCGGTGGCTTACATTTCCTATGGAATATCAATGTGGTGCTGTGAAAGCTCCCAGGCATCCAACTTGGAGATGAAACTTATAAATTTTTTAAAAAGTTGTTCTGAAATTATCCCACAATTTTCAGCATCTGTCCCTTGTGCAGAGGCTGGATCTCTTAACTAGAGCCACGTGTATAAATGTTATCAAATGTATTTTATAACTGAAGACCTCTCCCAAGACCTCATGATAAAAGTAGTGTTAACAGAATTATAATGATGAAAATGTAACTTGTATGTGGATTTCATATTACTCTCTTTCTGTAGACTCCTGGGCCATTTTCAAGCTGGGACTGGTTTAATATGAGGATAAAACTGTCTGGGGAAAACCAACAGTTTTCCTTTCTAGGCAAAAATCATCCTCTCTGATAGAGAGAAAAAAATAATCAATTGCTAAAGCTTGTAGTACATTTCCAAAATCCTCAGGTCTACAATTCAGCATGTGTGGGAATCGGCTTCCAAGAGAGGCTCTTGGCTATGATGGAAATCACACCCATCGGATTCCCCTGAAGCAGAAATTTATCTCTGTTGCCATTCCTGGCCTCTATCCCACTCTCTATTCCCACATATCCAAACAGTTTCCCCTTAATGTTCCAACTTTACTTCCAATTAAGTACGTGTAAAACTAAAGCCATGTTTTTAAGACAAATGAACACACAAACAATGAATAAGTCCTCTCTGCTTCCAACTCAAGAGGAGACCTAAGATGATCCTGGTGGGACCTCCATTGTTGGAACCTTGTTTTGAAACTTTGATGCTACCCTAACTTCTTACTCTGCTTGCAACTAATGAGTGAGTGTCTTACTAAGCTTTCCTTATAATTTCTCTTGCACTCCATATTCACCTTGATTTCTAGTTTGAAAGTCACCCCTCAGTCCACTTTTGAGGATAAGGTTAGTGGATTCTACTACTAAAAACACAGCAGGACAATATTTGTGTGTGTGTAGAACACAAGGACAATAGTGTTAAATATAATCTGAACCATTTTTATTCCTTGTATTCCTATTTCCCAAGGCTCTTGAGTCTAAAGCATACATATCCCCTCCTTCACTGACAGCAGATATGATCTTGAACAAAGAAGACAATGCTAATTCTTAAAGCTTAAAATACCAATTATTATTATTATTTTACTAGAGGCCCAGCGCATGAAAATTCATGCACTGGAGGAGGGGCCCCTCAGCCTGGCCTGCACCCTCTCACAGTCCAAGAGTCCTCAGGGGCAGGAGGTGACCCGGAGATCAGGGGAAGGTGACACTCCATCACACCTCTGCTGCTGCCACTGCTGGCAGCACAAGCCTCAGCTGGCCCTCATTACCTGAGCCTTGGGCTGGCCCTGGGTGGCTGGGGGCTTGAGGGGACTGAGGGACTCTGGAGGCAGCCACGCAGCAAGATTGGGCCCACCTGGGGGCGGGCCTGGCCTTGCCACATGCCTGCCACCCCAGGGGGATTGAGGGGACTGGGCGCCGCCATCTTGTGGCTGTGAGTTCTGCCATCTTTGAGGATGTGGCAGTCAATTAGCATATTCCCTCCTGATTGGCTGTGGGCACTGCCATCTTGCAATGGCATGAGGGTCAATTAGCATATTCCCTCTTTATTAGATAGGATTATTATTATATACTTCTTAAAAAGTCATAAAATAGTATTTTCTAAATCCCTGGTCTAGAAGCTTGTCTAGACGAGAAGTTCCTAGTCAGGCTTTGTTAACAACCAGGCTTGTTAAAAGGAAAAGGAAAATGTATTTGTGGGTTCCCAGGGGGCAGAGCTTATAAGACTGACCACAGAGGAACTGTGGTCTATCACTTAGATCTGGGAGGAACCACCCCCTGGGTGCTACAGGTCAACCAGAGGCAGCCACAGTGGGTGAAAAAGGCAGGGTGGTGAGTAGGCTTCAGAAATATTTCCCTGGGTCCTACAGTACGGAAGCCGTGTGTAGCCTGACAGGGTAATCAGAGTGCTAAAGCGTCCCAAGGACTGTCAGAATTCAGTGTGGGGACAAGGAAAACACAGAGTGTGTTACATTGTGGCTGGAAGCCAGGGACCATCATCTGCTGCACAGTAAGACCCAGCTGGGAGGGCAGGAGGGTCCAGCTGCGTCAACGAGAAATGAGAAGGGATGAAGGCCAACAGCCCAAGGCCAAGTTGGGAGAATAAGAGCGCCATAAAGGATGCCAACAGCACCCAGAGTGCAGTGTGTATACTATTCAGTGCTCCCACTGCCATCACCATGAGGCCACTGCCACCAAGATGCCACTGATCCCAGAAGTCACCCTGTGGCACAGAGAAGCCCAAGCAGAGACTAGCCCTGGACCTTGAATTGACTGAGTTTGACCCTGAGTCTTTGGAGTAATTATATCCAAATGACTGTATTAATTTGGATGAGAGAGTGAGACTATAAGTACTGCACTTGAAAATAGAAGTTTATTTTTTGATTGCGTTGTTTGTCTTCCTTTTGTTAAGTTGTATGAGTTACCTGTAAATGTTGGAGATTAAACCCTTATTGGAGATATCGTTGGCAAATATGCTCTCCCATGCAATGGGTTTTCTTGTTGTTTTGTTGATGGTTTCTTTTGCTGTGCAGAAGCTTTTTATTTTGATGTAGTCCTATTTGTTTATTTTCCCTTTAGTTTCCATTGTCCTGTATCGGTAAACATATTGCTATGAGCAGATGTCTGAGATTTTGCTGCCCATGGTTTCTTCTAATATTTTTATGGTTTCATGTCTTACACTTAAGTCCTTTATCCATTTTGAGTTTATTTTTGTGTATC
>NW_006300018.1:405511-407509 GCF_000327345.1 Myotis davidii
TCGGAGAACATATTTGCCAATGATATCAATAAGGGTTTAGTCTCCAACATTTACAAGGAACTCATACAACTTAACAAGAGGAAGATAAACAACTCAATCAAAAAATAAGCAACAGTTCTAAATAAATACTTTTCAAAAGAAGACATAAGGAAGGCCAAGAGACATATGAAAATATGCTCAAAGTCACTAATCATCTGAGGGATGCAAATCAAAATGACAATGTGGTATCATCTCACACCTGTCAGAATGGTTATCATCAACAAATCAACAAATGACAAATGCTGGCGAGGATGTGGAGAAAAAGGAACACTCGTGCACTGCTGGTGGGAATGCAGACTGGTGCAGCCACTGTGGAAAACAGTATGGAGTTTCCTCAAAAAACTAAAAATGGAACTGCCATTTGACCCAGTGATCCCACTTGTAGGAATATATCCCAAGAAACCAGAAACACCAATCAGAAAGGATATATGCACCCCTATGTTCATAGCAGCACAATTTATAATAGCTAAGATTTGGAATCAGCCTAAGTGCCCATCAGCAGATGAGTGGATTAAAAAACTTTGGCACATCTATGCAATGGAATACTATGGCGCAGTAAAAAGGAAGGAACTCCTACCATTTGCAACAGCATGGATGGAGCTGGAGAGCATTATGGTAAGTGAAATAAGTCAGTCAGAGAAAGATAAATATCACATGATCTCACTCATTTGTGGACTATAATGAACAACATAAACTGATGAACAAAAACAGATCTAGAGACACAGAAGGATCAACCAGATGCTCAAATCTCAGAGGGAAGGTAGTGGAGGGTTGGGGGCAGGGGGAGAGACCAACCAAAGGACTTGTATGCATACATATAAGCATAAGTGATGGACACAGACAACAGGGGGTGAGGGTGAGGGCAAGACTGGGGGGATGAGGGGACAATGGGGGGATAAAGACACATTTATAATACCTTAATCAATAAAAATTTTTTAAAAAAAGAAAGAAAATAGAAGTTTATATTCTTTCATATTTGAAAATAAGAGTTCATAAATTGTGTTTTATTATAGAAAAAAATTAAAGTAACTGTTGTATTCATCTGAGTCTACTGTATAAATGTTGAGCCTTCCAGAGGAGGTATATTTACCTCAAAATGACTAAACCTGCACAGTTCACGCTGCAACCAGTGGTGGTGATGCTTGGTCACAACCTTGTGGGACAAATAATAAGATTACATCTATTACTATATATGTTTTTATCTGAAGCTGAGAGTGAGCACATACTTTGTTCTTTTAAAAAAATGAAAATAGAATATTATAGTAACTGATCAAAATCAGTATTACCGAGCCTAAGTTTTGAGATAATATAAGCAGTTCCAGCCTAAATCAAACAAAAGGGGGAAAAAATCAAGGTATAATTTAATCCCTTTCTCAATAAATTGTAACTGTTACCAAACCTTTAAAATGAACTACTATCACATGACTGAAATTATCCTTTCTATTCATCCGGAAGCATTATTAGGGTCAATATACTCTAAAGACTGCAAATAAGCATAGAACTTTCAGGGAATTTGTATTCAAAGCCCTCCAGACAGCAGATTCCCCCAGTAAAAGCCTCCAAAAGCCTAGTCATCTGAATTAGCTTATTACAGCTCAGTTAAATGTTGGCTTTAATTTTCTTTTGTTAGAAGAAGACTGTGCTGTGCTTTTTCTGATTATCTGTTCTAGTAGAGACAATTCGGTTACGGAAGCAGTCATGTAGAAATATGATACTAGTCTGGCTATCATCAACAAATCAACAAACGACAAGTGCTGGAGAGGATGTGGAGAAAAAGGAACACTTGTGCACTGTTGGTGGGAATGCAGACTGGTGCAGCCACTATGGAAGACAGTATGGAGTTTCCTCAAAAAACTACAAATGGAACTCCCATTTGACCCTATTATCCCACTCCTAGGACTATATCCCAAGAAACCAGAAGCATCAATCAGAAAGGATATATGCCACCCTATGTTCATA
>NW_006300018.1:407855-412842 GCF_000327345.1 Myotis davidii
GAAATATGATACTAGTAATGGCATAACAGCCACACAGAGCTTGAGTTGGTGCTAGTTTACTTCGATGAAGGGAGACTGTGTAGACCACAAGCCATGGCCAGGAGGTCAGCTGCTCCAGGACAGGAAAAGTACAAAATGACATGATCCTCCTAAGACACTCCAAAAGGCAAACTCTCTCTCCTCTCCTCAAGGCAGTATTTTTAAAAATTTGCAATTAGCCATATGTTAAAAATACTTTTATCATACATCTACTCATTCATTCCAATTAATATTTATTGAGCCCCATTTTGTGTCAGGCATTGTCCTATCAAGTAGAGATATGGCAGTGAATAAGATAGAGGCAGTTGCCCTACCCGGTTTGGGCGAGTAGATAGATCGTCAGCCTGCGGACTGAAGGGTCTCAGGTTCGATTCTGGTCTAGGGTATGTACCTTGGTTTCAGGCACATCCCCAGTGGGCGGTGTACAGGAGGCAGCTGATCGATGTTTCTCTCTCATCGATGTTTCTAACTCTCTATCCTTCTCCCTTCCTCTCTGTAAAAAATCAATAAAATATATTTTAAAAAAATAGAGGCAGTCACTGCTGTCACAGAGATTTCATTCCAGGAAATAAGTAAACTGACTCCATAAATCTGAGATAGTAACACGTACTATGAAGAAGAAAGGGGTACTGTGAAAGAGAGTGGTGGAGTATCACAGGGAAGACCTCTCTCCTGATAACAAGGAAGGGAACCACAGGGAGATCTGGGGGTCAGACCATTCCAAGAAACATTAACAGCAAGTGCAAAGGTCCTGCCAGGAGAGTGTAGAGAGAAAGTCAGTGTGGCTGGAGTGGAAAGAGAAACACAAGACAACAGAGGGTCTGAAGTAGGGTAATGGACTGTGGGGAGGGAATGGCGGAAATGAAAGGCAGGAGGCTACTTGGGAAAGTATTTGCAGTAGCCCAGACAGGAGATAATGGTGCTGTGCACAAAGTGGTAGCATGAGGGTGGAGAGAAGGGGCCAGATACAGAATATGTGAGGGAGGTAGAGAAGACAGGATTTGCTGATGGACTGAACAGGAGCAATGAGAGAAAGACTTAAGGATGACTCCAAAGTGTCCAGCTTGTGCAACTGAATGAACAGTGGTGCCATTTACTGAGAAGGAAGCAGATTTTACTATATTACAAGCATGTATAAGAGAAACATGACATCAACGTATGATGTAAGATTTATCTTTATAAGTCTAGAACAAGGATGTGTGGTGGTAGAAAGCAATGCTAAGTGGCCAGTTAGAAAGCAAATCAGAAAATCCCTGGATCATACTAAGAAGAGTCCAGTACTTTAATAATTGGTTCAAACAATTTTCTGGAAGAGACTGGATTCCAGGAATTGTTCAACTGATGGGTGTGCAAGAGAATGTCTGCTGTCTTCCAAAACCCATGATCTTCCATAATAGCGTTTTTAGCTGAGTGCATGGCTGCCCCCTCCCAAGATGACATTTCTGGGCCTTCTTAAAGTTAGATGTGGCCACAGGTGCATTTCTGGCCAATGGAATGTAAGTGAAATGGTATATGACAATTTCCTGGAAACCTACTTCGAAAAAAGCAGGTCTATGCTCTTTGCTCATCACCCTTCCTTCTTCAATATCCTGTGACCTGGAATTGAAATATGATGGATGGAACTCTGACTGCCTCTTGAGATCTAAAAATTAGGACACCTGAAATAATAAGAAACATATATATTGGTCTCTGCCCAGGTTTCTGACAAAGTGCTTCTAAAACCCTTGTACATAGGGACACTAAGAGAACCTTTTGTTTTATTATTAAACTTTGAACCCAGTTCCCAACACAGAGCTTGTAAGATCCTTGTAATTTCCTAAGTGATAAGAAACTAGGAGCATCTTTTGTTCTAAAATTTGGTCTTTGGTTCCTGACACAGGGTTCCTGAATCCCTTGGAATTTCCTGGATGTGAGGAGCTTCTTTTGTTTTAATGAGGCAACTCTGAGTGGGCTCCCAGATGGAACTGGTCACCAGAAACACCATATTTAGAACCCTGGAATTTTCAGCTCCAACCCCCATTTTCTAGAGAAGAGAGAGGGGCTGGAAATGGTGTTAATGATCCATGTGTATGTGAAGAAGCCACCATAAAATAGAGGGAGCTTCCAGGTTGGTGAACATAACCCCCTACCGAGAGGGTGACACACCCAACTCCACAGAAACAGAAGCTCCTGTGCTTGGGACCTCCCAGACTTCTCATCTATTTCCTTTGTTATATCCCTTAACAAGCTGGTAAACAGTAAGTAAACTGCTTTTCTGAGTTCTGTGACTCACCCTAGCAAATTAATGGAACCCAAGGAGATTATGGGGGCCTCTGATTTACAGCTGATCAGTCAGAAGCCCAGGTGACCTGGACTTGTGATTGGTGTCTGAGGTGGAGTGGGGCAGTCTCATGAGACAGTCCTTAATCTGTGGCATCTGGCACTGTCTGACACTGCCTACCTGAAAATGTCTCCAGGTAGACAGTGTCAGAATTGAGTTAAAATGTAAGACACCCAATTGATGTTTCAGAGAATTGCTTGGTGGGGGAAACCCCTCATATCTGATGTCAGAAGTGTCATGAGTGTGGTAGTCATGTGAAAGTAAAAGGATACATAGGAGGAAGGCGACTTTTTTCTCCACAGAACCAAACCCTAGAAATGGAGGAGTGATGAGATGGAAAGTCCTAAAGACTTTGTGGAGCAGAGCCATCGTCCCAACATTGGATAATCTTCCACTTAACTTTTAAGGTAGGGGAGAAATCAACTTCTATCTTGTTTAAGTCACTTTATTTTGGGTGTCTGCCACTTAACACTCCACTAATCTAAGATGATAGAACAGGAAAGGTAGAGTTGGCTCATTGTGGTGGAGAGCATTACACAATGTCCTAGGTATCCTTTTACCTTAATGATAACTTGTTTCCAAAGAATGCCTCCCAATCCCATGGTAAAAGAGCGTCCTAAGGTCTGGGTTCCAAGATAGTCAAATGGAACTCTCAGAGCAGAACTATTAGGATTAAAGGGGCAGGGTTCCAAGGATCACTGTTTGAAAACTGTTGCCCTAAATTACTGTTATCCAACTGGTATCTTTCTATGGTCTATCAGCTAACGTTCTCCTCCAAAGCTGATAACACTTGTATTTTAGGAATTGTATGAATAGTAAATATTTTCAGGGTAAAGACAAGCTGCATAGCTAGGGAGCCATCAATGGCTGGGTGTCCATTGAACAATATGACTGAGAGCAAAACAGCAGAGAGCAGCACTGGGGTTGATCTAGGTGCCTGTATTGTCAGTGTAATGGGGCCTGCACTTCACCATTAATCCTCAAGCCTCGTTTTTTTGTTAAGAGAGAAATGAGAAATAAACCCAGTTACCTATGGTCAACTGATTTTCAACAAAGGTGACAAGATCATTCAATGGGGAAAAGTCTCTTTAACTAACAGTGCAGGGACAACTGGCTATCCACATGCAAAAAAAAACACAAGAGGTTCAACCCCTTCCTCCCATCATTTACAAATAATCAACTCAAACTGGATCAAAGACCTAAATGTAAAATCTAAAATTATGAAAGTCTTAGAAGGAAACATAGGTATAAATCTTCATGACATTGTATTGGGCAATGGTTTCTTAAATATGACACCAAATGCACATGAAGTAAAAGAAAAAAAGATAAATTGGACTTATCAAAATAAAAACTTCTTTGCTTCAAAAGATACCATAAAGGAAGTGGAAAGACAACCCACAAAATGGGAGAAAATATTTGGAAAGCATATAACTGATAAGTTTCTAGAATATAAAAAGAACTCTTACAATCCAGAAATAAAAAGACAAACAACAGAAATTTTTAAATGGGCAAAATATTTGAATAGACATTTCTCTGAAAAAGACATATAAATAGTCAGTAAGCACATGAAAAGAGCCTCAACACCATTACCTGTTAAGGAAAAGAAAAATAAAATCACAATGAGATACCACTTCACCCCCACTAGGATGGCTGAAATGAAAAAGAGGAAAAGTAACAAGTATTGGCAAGGATGTGGAGGAATCGGAACTCTTATACACTGCTAGTGGGATGTAAAATGGTGCAAGTGCTGTGGAATACAGTTTGGAAGTTCCTCAGAAAGGTAATCATACAGTTGTATGACTCAGCAATTCCACTTCTAGGTATTTACCAAAAAGAATTGAAAATATATGTTCACATAAAAACTTATACATGAACATTCATAGCAGTATTTTTCAGAATAGTTAAAAAGTAGAATCTCCAAGTGTCCATCAACAGAGGGATGGATATGCAAATGTAATGTATCCATACAATGGCATCTTATTTGGAAAAAAAAAAAAGCAAGAAAGAAATGAAGAGCTGATCCAAGGACAAACATGAATGAAACTTGAAAATATGCTAAGTGAAAGAAGCCAGTCACAAGGATCACATATGATTCATTTATATACAACTAGAGGCCCAGTGCACAGATTTGTGCACCGGTGAGGGCCCTCAGCCTGGCCTGTGGGGATCAGGCCAAAACCAGCTCTCCGACATCCCCTGAGGGGTCCTGGATTGTGAGAGGGTGGTTCTCGAGTGATGCACCCCAGAATCAGGTTCCCTCCTCTCTGGTTCCCGGTGCATCACCTGAGAACCTCAGCTGCCAAGTGACCACAGCTTAGCAGCTCCTGCACTGAGGGTCTGCCTCTGGGTGGCCAGTGCACATCATAGCTAACAGCCAGAGCATCTTGCCCCTGGTGGTCATTGCATGTCATAGCTACTGGTCATTCCACCAGTCATTCTGTCATTCTGTCAATTTGCATATTAGGATTTTCTATATATAGATTGTGTCAGGTAAGTACTTCAATCCCTCAGCAGTTGATTACAAGTTCAACTTTATACAAAACTAGAAGCCCAGTGCACGAATTTGTGCATGGGTAGGGTCAGACCGGCCAGGCCAGGGGGTGGGGCCATGGGCAGTTGGCGGGCCGG
>NW_006300018.1:413274-420471 GCF_000327345.1 Myotis davidii
CAGTAACCTGGCTGCCGGCCGCCATCTTGGTTGGCAGTTAATTTGCATATCGCCCTGATTAGCCAATGGAAAGCATGTTGGAGCAATGGTTAATTACTATGTTTGTCTATTATTAGATAGGATGTCCAGAATAGGTAAATCTACAGGGAAGGAAGGTAGGTTCATGGTTGCAAGGAGGGGGCAAATGAAAGAAGGAGTTTCTTTTGGAGCTGATGGAAATGTTCTGGAATTAGGTAGTGGCAGTGGTTAAAAAACATTGTGAAATACTATTATTGTACACTATAAACTGGTTAAAATGGTGAATTTTATTTCAGTGAAAAATAAGTAAGTAAAATTTAAAAAAAGGAAAGAGGCAGGGCTATCTTGCCCTTTCATACCAAGGTAAAAAGTGGTCTCTGCCATATTTCAATAAGCACTCAGTCAGGAAAACAATATCAATGTAAAGTACCTGTTTTTTTACTTAAATTCAGTAATTCTAAAAAAGTAGCAACTTACAAGAATTTAAACTATAGTAGGCGGAAATGGTTAAAAAAGGGCTAACTCAGTAGGTCTGTGATGTCCAAAACCTGTACGTTATAAAGAAAGGCTTGTCTTACAGACAGGACCTTGGCCAGACTACTGGGAGAAAAACTTTGAGAACCAAGAATATTGTCCTGATAAGAGTGCTGATGTACACCTGGGGCCTTGGACATGCTATACCAGTGTGACCACATACATTTATCCTCGAAAGATGATTTATGGTGAACACCTGTTTCTGTTTGGAAGTGGGGGAGTGGGAAGGTGCCAGAGTCTGAGTAGCTGAGGTCAGTCATGCAGCTGCTATATGCCTACATGACTGGCCCCAGTAAAAACCCTGAACACCTGGGGTCAGGTGTGCTTCCCTGGTCAGCAACACTTCACAGGAGTTGTGACATTATTGCTGAGATCTTTAAGTGCATCCCCACACAACTCTACTGGGAATACCTACCTGGACTCTTGTTCCTGGTTTCTCCTGGACTTCACTCCACGCACTCTTTCATCCACCCCAAATCCACAGATTTCTGGAGTCCTGTGATTCCCAGTCCTCAAGCCCGAGGGTAGTCTTGGGGACCACTGACACACTTAGTCTTAAAGGTTCAGTATGCTGGCATATGCAGTGTATTTAATGTGCATATAAATCCCACAGATTTAGAAAATGAGTCTAATACCAAGTCATATGTAGGAAAGATGGAAACTGAACAGAGGCCTCACAGCCACGGCTATAACTAGGGCACGATGGCTACCTAGGCTCTGAGAGGGGCCCAAGCACACTTACTCAGCCAGCCTTAACAACATGCCAGTGAAAAGGGTCCCAGTCAAGCAGATCAATCCTCATAGATCAAAATCCAAGAGAAGCCCCAAGAAAAAAAGGCAGAAAGTTGTCCCAAAGCCTTGAAGGGAAATGGTTCTGAGGGATGGCCATAGAGCAGAAGCCGAGAGAGCATAAAGGACAAACCCCTGGGGTGGTGCCTGAATATCCTTCCAGGCTTGAAAATAATGCTAAGTTAGAAATCTAAGAAATTTATGCTTGTACTTCAGACTGATATTTCCAAAGAATGATCTGTGAAGAGACGCCACAGAGTATTAGCACGTGTTTCACATACCCGATAGAGATCTGCAGTTTGTTTGCAAGACACTGGGTTAAACAATTTTAAATAGTGGTGTGTTTTTTTAATTGCAGGACTTTCTTGGAGCATTTACCATGCTAATGTGCACTGTGAGTTGTCGAGCAGGAGTACAACATGTGGCCCTCCCAACTACTTTTGCCCACAGAATTCCTGTTCAAGCAGGATTTCAGAAATCGACTACTCTCTCAGTCACCAGATTAAGGCATATTGTGCATCTACTGAAAGATAAACCCACAGTCAGCAAAACAGAAGCGTGTGTGTTTCAAAATTCTTTCCCCTGCAAACCTTTTTTACGTGCTGCTTGGTTTGCCTTAATTTCTTAAGAAAGCTCCTTGAGCAGCATGAAGGTGCCCTGGAATGAGCATGGACTTTAAGAAAGATAAACTGGGAGTCTCCTGTTTCCTTGGATGATCATACTTCTCAGGGTTGTTATAAGGGTAAAAATGAGATAAAATTTTTGACTCATCTAGCAAGATGCTGGCGTAGAGAAGGCACCGATAAATATACACCCCTTCCCTCCTTATCTTTAAACCTTCCAGATCTTATACACGTTTTCGGGGCAGAGTAGGCATCTTCACACTTCCTCTAGTGGTAACGGAAAGGCGGGCATGTTGGCCAAGGTGGCAGTGGTGGTGGTGATGGTGACGTCCTACTCCAGGACCAAGAGAACCTGGGGTGCTTGGGATGACAGTGAGTGGGAACTCCAGAAGGATAGACTTGAAACTGGATGTGAGGGGAGGCCTTTTCCAGCAGGACAGGCCCCACAGATAGTGGCACACGTAAGCTTCATTCTGCTATTAGAGTAAATAGCTTTTTCTTTACTTTCCTACTTCTCCTGGACAACCTCATTCCCCATCTGTGACAATCTTGTTAATAAACACAATAAAAGCTACCACATCTTAAGTGTATTTGAAGTACTTGGCAGCTTATAATGACATCATCATTACTCCTAAGAACTCATAGTTAACAAATTAAGAAAAGGAACTCAGAGGCAGAGTAACTTTGAGGTTTACATGGCTCCAAACCCACGTTCACCACTGCCCTCAACTCACTCCGAGCTCCATCTAATCTCTCAGGATGCCCCCCTGCCCCGCCACCCCCCAGATTCCCAGACCTGCATCAAACTCCTCCTGCTGGTGGTCTTTGGAAGATGGCTCACCCTCATCGAGAACCTTGTGTTTGATGGTAATTAAATGTCTCCATCTTTCTGTCATTCCAGCTTTACATGGTGGATTGCAGGGGCTCCTCTGAGACTCAGACATGTCCTCTGGGGACTGGTAATGTCTTGGGGTGAAATTAGTACTTTGATGCATTAGGCAAGAAGGTTAAGAGAGAAAAATGTTTTGTCCCAAGTTGGCAGATGATTGGCCACGTGATTTTCATTTCTCTATCATCTGTCAGTTGGTCGTGGGGGAAAGTCTCCTCCCTCCTCAGGGTTTCCTCCAAAATCCTTATCAGAAAACACTTGCCCACCTTTCACCGGCAACAGAGTGGTTGGGGAAAGAGATTAAAAGAATATGTGTAGGGCCACTGGGCATTGATGGAAGAGAGGTGTTATAAACAAGCCTTATGTGCTATTTGCCTGGGCCAAGGAGAGAAATCATCTTTATTGGACACATGTATTTGATAGCATCTGGATCCATTTAGTAAGTATATTTACTTCATAACAACATGAGATCATGATGCCAGGATGATTAATGATCTTTTATAGTCTACCACTCTTTTTGCATACATCCACAAGTCTATTAGGGAGATTAATTAGCTGAGATGGGGCAAATAAAACTCTTGGTTACTTCTTTTACCATGGATCTCTTACATGGAATACATTTACCACAGACAAGGTTGGAGAACATTGGAAACCGCTTTAGGTGTCTTCCAAATTAGCAGCCCCTGAGGGCTTGGAAAATAATTTCAAGGTTCTTAGGTAATGCTCTTACACATCCCAAAGGGAAATACTGATATAATCCTCAAATTGGGCGAGAAACAAGGGAGGAAAGATAATTGGGGCCGAAATTTTAGTGATAAGACTGCAAAACTTGCTGCCAAAGGCATTTTTAAATATACAGGATAATACTGTATATTATAACTACACTGGAAATAAGTGACATTGAAATACAATGGAATAGAAATGCTATTCTCTGTATGGCAAACTTCGGAATAAGTGATGTTTCCCTTGATCTTCCTCCAGGAGGGTTTAGGGTCCAAGCTCATGATTGTCAAGGCACCATCTGATCTCTGAAAGCAGCACTAGGCTCCCTTTCCCCTTCACTGCTCACGTGGTAAGAACAGAAAGTCCGGACCAAAGGCCCCGCCGGCCACAGCCAAGAGGCAGGCTTTTATGGTGTTTCACAAAGACTGAAAACAGGTCCTGGCTTTCACATGATACAGTCCTTTCAGTTTGACTTTCAAAGCAAGTTCCCCTCCTGGGAGGGGCATCCCAACACAGATGGAATAAAAGCAATGCAGCTTGAGCCAGCTCTGCTCTTCAGCCCGTAGACCTCACACATTCCTTGGGGACATGCCCTTCTCAACTCTTACCATCTAATCTGGAAGGTCACAACCAGGGTCACCTAGGAAAAGGGAAATCAAAGTGCAGCCCAAGATTTCTACTGTGAGGAGTAGCTGGGAGGATCAGCAGGCATAACACCCAGTGAGCGTTCAAGCACCTACAGTTGCCTATGTGATCTTCAGTTAAACGTGCTGAAGCCACACCAGCCACAATGTCAGGCTGGAAGTAACGAAGAACACCAGGCACCCCAGGCATCAGCACCCCAGGCACCAGCACCCAGTTGTGAGCAAGTGTCACCAGATGAATTGTACCAAATGCAAGACTCCAGGGAAGAAGTGTCAATAGTAATACAGAAAAGCCTGAAAGGGAAGATTCTGGAAGAGGTGACACATTTAAGACTCAGTACCAATTTCTAGCAGGCCCACAATGGTTCTTTCCACAAAATCGAAATCAAGCAGAAACCACATCTTGTTTTTTCCACAGAGCTAATTGGCTTATATGAGTTCCACATTTATAGGCCAGAACATACCACATTATTCTTCACTTTACAGGCCATTTATCCTTTGCCTCCCCATTCCCTCTGTAGCCCAAGCAGACAACAGTGTCTGCCAGGGATCTGTAAAACCTTAGCCCATGATGGCCGCTCACTTCCTGCTCCACAGCTCCCTAATCTGAGTCAATGTGGGCCCTGCCTGGAGGTTCAGCCACTGTCCTGATGACACAGGGAAAGTACGGGTGCCTGGAGCCAGTGACAGCTAGATGTGTTGATGGCCAGAATCACTTGGGGAGCTTTTATAAACATGGATTCCAATGTTTCTTTAAGAACTGGCAAATCAGAGTCTCCTCCTGGGGGAGGGAGTCTCAGAATCCAAATGGTGCAGAGTTGTTGAGGTACATGACTCAGAGATGCAGATCTTACATCAGGTCAGCAGACCTAGAGTTGCTTGGACGGCTCTCCAAATGCAGCTGCCATTCCTAAGGACCAAACAAAGGCCTCCCAGGGAAGGGCGGCCCCTTGAACCCCTTGCATAATGCGGAGGGGTAGTGGAAGAGGGCTGCATGAGGAACCAGAAGGCACAGCAGCTTGTGCGGGGCATGGTGCTGGGAGAAGAGGAAAGTGAGCATGATCTCTAGTAGCTGAGGGAAGTGACCGACACAACATATGCACCACTTTCTAAAGCCAAGCCGACTTCCTGCCGGCCCACAGAGGGGGTGTGCCATAGGTAGGAGTGTGTTGGTTAGACAGCAGCCCCAAATCTTCATCATCTGCTGCCTTAGCTCACTGCCCCTGGACACCCCAAACCACCCCCCTTGGACACTGGATGTGAGAAGGGCCCTTTGCAGGTGTATGCACATGCCAGAGACGGGCCTGCTCTGAGCAGTAGCCCAGACCTCTCTGTGGGACGGGATCTGCTGGCACTGCTCATCTCACCTCCCTGACTCTGGCCTTTCCCGCTGTGTATTCTGGCTTCAGGGCTTCCTTCTGCCCCTTTGGTGCCGGTGACCCACTGGCTTTCCTTCTTGGGCTCATCAGGTTTTGGCTTCTCCATCTGGATCTCACACCTCTGCTCTGCCTACTCCCACCCTCCACCCATTCTCCAACCTGGGGTAGGAAAACCTCTGGGTAGCCCCAGGCCCATGAAATCCCACATATAAGGACTAAAAATCCTACTAGAGACAGGAGACCCCACCCACTACTCTAAACCTCAGTCTCTGGAACTACATCCCAAAATAAACCAACCCTAACTTTGCTCCCATGGACAAAACTCCCAGTTCTTGTCTGATCATAAAATCAGAGTGCCCTGGAGCTGCTGGGGCAGGCCAGGGTGGGCATCAGGCAGCAGAGGTCAGACCCCAACAAGCCGCCCACACAGGAGGCTCACAGGCCCCCCATTCTTCTAATGTCATGTACTGCAAAGACTGAGTGACATTTCCTCCCCTCCCCACAAGTTCCCCTGGGTAGAGGAGAGAATATGTACCTTGCAGATGTTGGGTGGAATATAATTTCAACTAAATTGAAGCATACCCTCAAATTAGAAACTCTGAATTATAATTTGAATCTCAAATTACTATAGAAGGTCTCCAAATAGCCCAGAGAAAATCACTATAAAAGAGACATTAAATTACTCCTCAAAAGAAAGCACAAGAATCACTCTAATGTTCATCTGAAAAGGGACAGCCCAGAACATCAAGGAGAACCTTGGAAAAGGCAGAGTAATAAAGGGGAATTAGGCCTGCCCAGTAGTAACACATACTCCTAAAGGAACTACACTGGAGTCATATTAGCATTAGGATACAAAGAGAACTTAAAAATATATCTTATGGGAAACCTCTCTCGGTGCGCCAGCTAAGTAGCGGAGACCGCGCCATTTTGGGCGATTGTTGCCGGCATCCAGAGACCAGCTACTAACCTGGAAACAAGGGATCTCAAGCAGCGTGACTGCGTGAACTCAGACAAGCACTGCTTCTTCTCACGGAAAGCAGAGAGAGAACTTCATAACCAAACACCTTGAGAAGAGAAACCATGGTGAAACAAAGAACCAACCCAAATATGAAAGAAAAACAGGCATCATCAGAAAAGGAAGTAAACGAAATGGAGAGAAAGAATTCAGACTAACGGTTATAAGAATGCTCAAATGGCTGGATGACAAATACATGCAACTCAATGACAAATACACACAACTCAATGAGAATTATAAGGAGCTGAATGAGAATGTCACCAATATGAAAAGGAACTAAAAGGAATTGAAGAACGACATAGCTGCAATAAAGAACACAATGGAAGGCTTAAACTGTAGACTAGGAGGGGCTGAAGACCGCATCAGCAGCTAGAAGACAAGGTAGGAAATTCACAAACACAGCAGAAACTGGAAAGAAAATTTAAAAAGCAAGAGGAGAGCCTAAGGAGCTTTGGGAGAACATAAAACGAAACAACATCTGAATAATAGGTCTACCAGAAGGAGAGAAAGAGAAGCAAGGAATAGAAAACCTGTCCGGAAAAGTCTATTAAGAAGGAGAAACCAAGATGGCAGCATAGGTAAA
>NW_006300018.1:427477-428144 GCF_000327345.1 Myotis davidii
TCCTAGGCCCTGATCATGCACCAGTGGGGTCCCTCGGCCTGGCCTGTGCCCTCTTGCAATCCGGGACCCCTCGGGGAATGTCAGAGAGCAGGTTTCAGCCCAATCCTGCAGGCCACTCCCCTCGGGAGGGCGCCAGATGCAGGAGTCACAGCTGGCGAGTGCTGCTGTGGCAGCACAAGACTCTCCCAATCAGGATTGATTGGGTGCAAGCCTGAGGCAGGTGCAGTGGGGCCGGGATGAGAGGGAGCAGCAGGTAGGAGATGCAGGCAGCGATGGACTGCAGATTTCCACCCAATCCCCACAGGCCACCTGAGGGACCCCATTCATGCACAACTTTGTGCACCAGGCCTCTAGTATCTTATAGGATGCTCGTAAGAGCTACTACTCTCAGAGATGTTTTATGACATTATTGATTACTAAAACACGAACATCGTCTAAATAATTTATATACTTTCCCTTAATCATCACAACAACCCTAGGAGGTAGGTATTATTTTATCACTCCCATTACAAGTGAGAATTTAAGCAACTTGCTCAAGGTCACACAGTTATTGAGTTATAAGTCAAGTCCAGACAATCTAAACCAGAGTCAGTGTCTGCATCCACAACACTCAGCAGCTTCCTCTAGGGAATCACCGAAAATGGTCATTGCAGAAAACAGTTTAAAT
>NW_006300018.1:428270-442662 GCF_000327345.1 Myotis davidii
ATAAAGACACGGCTTGTGGGCTCTGGCACTGTCCCTCAGAGGGACAGTGTTCCACCGAGACCCAGCTTTCATTCTCTTGTCTATCTATCTTTTCTAAGCATTTTATCGCCCCCACTCAGGGTCACTGAACCAGGCTGAGCTGGCATGGCACATAAGGCATCCTGGGGCTGAGTATGCCATGGCAGTGCCAGCTCCCCACATGATCTAATATTAAATTTTCTAAAAGGCAGACACTCCGAGTGAAATCACAAAAAGATGTATCTGTATTTAGGAAATATATATTTATGGAAGCATGCATGATGACTGACCAACACTACAGCAGTGGGCCCACCCCACGCCAGCTCCAGAAGTTTTTACAGATCCAATTGATTCCAATGTTCATCATGATTAGGAACCTCTAGTGTAGAGTTCAGAGCCAGGTGAGCCAGGCTTTGTTTCTTCCCCAATAAATGAGGAAAAGTAAATTGAAAGCTAAAGAGAAGCTGTAATTAGCAGAAAACATTAATAAACAATTTATTAAAGTAGGACTATAAAGGAGACCTGGAAAGGTACTCAAAAAGAAATTGAGATGCCACTTTTTAGAACAGCAATACACAGAGGTATATGTTCAGAGATGTTTACTGAAGTATTGGTTTGCATAGTAACATCCTATAAACAACCATGAGAGCCATCAGTAGGTGATTAATAAAATATATTATGTTTCACCCACTAAATGAGGTACTTGGAACACTAAAAATCATGATCTAAGTTTCTCTCTGTTCACCTGAAAGCTGTTTACAATATATTTTTAAGTTCAGAAAGACAGACTAAGCAACATTATATATAGATTATCTTAGTTTCTGTTGGAAGTTAAATATCATATAAAACCAAATAATAATGGCAGTCATTGCTGAGTGATAGCATCAGAGCTGATTTCTTCTCTTGCCATTAGTCCCTAGTTTTGTTTAAAAACACACAAACCACAACAATAAAACCCCTAACCTTTAACAAAAGAAAATTAGTAGGTAATTAGGGGAAAATGACCTTAGGGCAGAGAAGTTTCCTTAGTCCTTCAGCAAAGGTACAGATTATCCTATATAATAAAAGGCTAATATGCAAATTGTTCCCTCAACCGGGAGTTCAACCAGGAGTTTGACCAGGGGTCAGGGCTGCCTGCCAACTGCCCACAACTCCTCCCCCGGGCCAGCCCTGCCCCTGATCAGGCCCCCCATCCTGATCCCGGGCGGGGTTGGCCAGCCATCCTCCACGTCCCATCCTCCTGGCCGGCCCTCTCCAATTGGCCCCAATCAAGGCTGATCAGCTGGACCCCACCTGTGCATGAATTCGTGCCCCGGGCCTCTAGTTTTAAATAAAACAGTCTCTGTCTAGATCTTACTTACCTTCTCCCTTAGCAAATTCTTATTTCCTAAAAGGGATTTACTCAAACAAATATTGTTTTGGACAATGTTAAAATGTCAGAGCAAAAGATTCCCCTGGCCATGATTTCAGAAAAAAAATATTTTCGGGAAAAAGATATTTACAAGGCACTTTGATGCTCACTTAGAATTTGCCAGCACAATCCATTTATTTTATTATCTGGCTTGTAATTTCTTAATTTGGAACTTAAGTGACTTCTCATATACTGTTTGACTGCCAGACATTACATGAAGCGTTTAAAGCAGACAGAGCAATCAAAAAGAATACATTATACTCCAGATTTTTACTTATACGTCTTACTCTTATACTAGTGTATTCATGGATAATTGTTTGGGTATTGGTAAGTTTAGGGCTTAAAAAAGCTGACTTCTGCTTTGAACAGGCACTGAGAAATTTAGTGGGAAAAGTGATGAGAAACTTCTATGAATACAGCATCTGGTCCAGAAATAATAACCAAGCCAATCCCTAATACTCAACATGAATCAAAGCACCCCAAGTTCCAGCCATCCCAGTGCAGTTCTGAAAGCCCCTTCTACACAGAGGAGTATCATCTTGGAGAGATACTCTATGATTCCCAATAAAGGTACTGCTTATGTTCTTCTGTTAACTTGGTTAGTACCTAAAACGCATAGGAGTGTTGTATCCTTAAAGACAGAGTAGATTAAATTAATATTTAAGAAAAAGCTCAGTTCTGCTAAGTATTTAGAGGGAACACATCTCTACATAGAAAACTTTTCTTTATATGAAAACTTGGTCCTTGTTATACAATAGGGATGATAACTTCTCCATTTGTTCCAGACTGCTCCAATGTAAGAATCTATTCCAAACAGATTTTTTAAACCAATCAAAAGGCACATATATAAAAATTCCATCCCTTATCCCCAAGAGGTATTAGAGTTACCGTCTGTTAGTTTAGGGCTTTCTAAACCTGCTTTCTAAACAGTGAGGGTCTCTTCCAGGGCCAGATTAAGGGCCAGGGCAGCCAGGACGATGCCAAGATGCCAAAATATAAGAAACACTTAACTAGAGAGAAAATACTATTTGCCAGAACTCCTCTCAAAGAGGGTTCTGTGAATGGTGAGGGTCTCTTCCAGGGCCAGATTAAAAGTCACCCTACCCCATACCTCCTCTTTTAATTATCATTCTGTTCTGTGTTTTTCGTCCCCACTGTCAAGCTGAGCCAGGTGGAGCACAGCTCAGAGCAGACACTGACAAAATGCCAGGGCAGAACCTGAGAGGACCAGACAGATGCAAGGGAAGGGGTGATGCCAGCACCAAACCAGGCAGTCCCCAGGTTTAAAGCCATCTGAGAAGGAACTTGCAAATTCCACACAATGGGAGGCATTATTGTAAAGGAGATTGGAGGCTTTGCAACAAGCCAGTACTGGTGCCAGATATTGTAATAGGTGCTTTTCATTCCTTGTTTCAATAGGTCTGAATATTAATCCTGCAAAGTCCACATAACCATCCTCATTTCACAGATAAAAATCTAGGACTCACGGGGTTTAAGAAATGTGTCCAGGGTGCCACAATTAGCAAGGGCCTGAACCTGAATCAAATCCACATTTGTCTCAATTCAATGTCCATGCTCTTCTTAAGAGATAGACAGAAACAGAACCATCTAGGAAGAAGGCAGTGCCACTGGACTTTACATCCGGAGACAGGGTTCTATTCCAGGTTTCAAATCTGCCTAACTGGGGCAAGTCACTAACCTCTCTAGGAGAGACAATATGCATGTTGATAAAATTGGAGGGTGCAAGAGCAATGATAGTAAAAACGACAATGCCCATTATAATAAAATCCAAGAGGCTCATTGAGATGAGTCAGAGGTGCCCAGTCTATGGGAAGAGCACCAACATCAGGTCGTTGGGCAAGATGGGAGGTGCCAAGGTGGGCAGCAGACACCCTGAGAGGTCTCCTGAGCTGAAGGTCTCTAAGGAGGCTGGACAACTATAAGGGGAGAGCTGAAGCCTGCAGCCAAGGGCATCCCTGGGGCCCAACAACAAAGATTCTGCTTATTCAGCCATGGAGAGGATCAAAACAAAATGTCAGCATTAAACCAGGGGCTTAAAGATAAATTAATTAGCCATAAAACCACAGACTGAGGAGAGAGCTGGAGTCAATCACATGGAAGAAGTGACTATCTAGAGCAGCGGTTCTCAACCTGTGGGTCACGACCCCTTTGGGGGTCGAACAACCCTTTCACAGGGGTCGCCTAAGACCATCGGAAAAAATATATAATCACATATTAGTTTTGTGATTAATCACTATACTTTAATTATGTTCAATTTGTAACAATGAAAGTATATCCTGCATATCAGATATTCACATTACGATTCATAACAGTAGCAAAATTACAGTTATGAAGTAGCAACGAAAATAATTTTATGGTTGGGGGTCACCACAACATGAGGAACTGTATTAAAGGGCCACGGCATTAGGAAGGTTGAGAACCACTGATCTAGAGGAACCTAGAAGAGAAGAAATTAAACCTCATCAGGTGAAAAAAAAAGTGAGATCAAACATATATAGCTGATTTTATAACAGACATAGCTGAAACCCTGGTCCAACCGCAAAGTAAATGTTTATAAGTTGGTCCTGCAGAAGAGTGGGATGGCCTGTTAATAATGGAAGTGTCTTGGGAAAGAACAACAAATTGGAGGGCTCAAACTTCCAAAACTTTAAAACTTGCTGCAAAGTTATGGTAACGAAGACAACATGGTATTCTCACAAGGCTAGACATATAAACAATAGAATAAAACTGAGAGTCTAGCAATAAATCATTATATCTATGGTTAGTTGTAAAAAGGTGAAAGACTTGTACAGTGAAAACTACAGAGCACTGATAAAGAAATTAAAGAAGACACAAATGAATACCATCCCATGTTCATGGATAGAAAGTCTTAAGATTGTTAAAATGGCAATAAACCTAAAGAAATCTACAGATTTATATTAAAATCTCTATTAAAATTTTGTATAGAAATTGAAAAAAAACAGTAACTATACACCTGAAACCTATATAATTTAATTAACCAAGGACACCCCAATAAATTCAAATAAAATAAAAGGAAATAAGTTTTACAGATTAAAAAAAAGAAAAGAAAAAACAGTACTAAAACTCCTATGAAATACAGGAAACCTCAAATAGCCAAAACAATCTTGAGAAATAACGTAGTTGGAGGCATCACACTTCCTGATTTCAAAATATAATACAAAACTACAATAATTAAAATTTATGCCACTGGCATAAAGATAGATACATACCAAACCAATAGAACAAAATAAAGAGGCCAGAAATCAAACCATACATATAAAATCAACTTATCTTCAACAAAGATGCCAATAATACAAGGGGAAAGGACAGTCTCTTCAACAATTGATATTGGGAAAACTGAATATCCACATGCAAAAAGTGGAATTGGACCATACACAGAAGTTAACTTGAAATGAATTAGAACCTGAAATTATAAAACCCCTAGAAGAAAACTTAATGAAAAAGCTTTATGACATTGGTTTTAGCAATGTTTTCATGGTTATGACACCAAAAACACAGGCAACGAAAGCAAAAATAGACAAGTGAGACTATATCAAAGTAAAAACTTTTGCACAGCAAAGGAAATAATCACCAGAGTAAAAAGTCAATCCAACCTTATGAGAAAATATTTGCAAACCACATATTAGATAAGGGGTTAGTTTCCTAAATTATAAGGAACTCTTACAACTAAACAGCAAAAACAAACAAACAAATAAAAAACCCTATTAACCAGATTTTTAAATGGGCTGAAGACCTGAATAGACACTTCTTCAAAGAAGACATACAAACAGCCAACAGGCATAAAAAATATGTACAACATCACTAACCATCAGGAAAATGCAAATCAAAACCACAATGAGGTATTACCTCACATCTGCTAGGTTGGTTATTAAAAAATGAAAAAGACAAGTGTTGGTGAGGATATGGAAAAATTGGAATCCTGGTAAGCTATTGGAGGGAAAGCAAAATGGTGCAGTCACTATGGAAAATAGTATGAAGATTCCTCAAAAAAAAATAAAATAAAACTACCACATGATCCAGCAATCCTACTTCTGGGTTTTTATCCAAAAGAATTGAACTCAGGATCTTGAAGAGATATTAGCACTCTCCTGTTCTTGCAGCAGCACTATTCACAAAAGCCAAAATGTATACATAATCTAAATGTCCATTGATGGATGAATGCATAAAGAAAACATGTGTGTGTGTGTGTATGGATGTGTGTGTGTGTGTGTGTGTGTGTGTGTGTATGTATTACTCAGCCTAAAAAAATGAAGGAAATCCTATAATATGTAATAACATGGATGAACTTTGAGGACACTGCTAAATGAAAGAAATCAGTCACAGAAGGCAAATGCTACATGTTTGCGCATATATGAGATATCAAAAATAGTCAAACACATAGAATCAGAAAGTAGAGCGGTGGTTTCCAGAGGCTGGGAGAAGGAGGAAGAGTTGCGAATCAATGGACAGGAAGTCTCAATTTTACAAAATGAGTAAGTTCTAGAGATCTGCTCTGCAACTGATACCATTAAAATTAGCTTAGTTATTAATCACAGGAAAGGAGCAAAGGGAAGGCCAGGCATTAAAAGGTATAGTCATTTGTGCAGCTTTGCCAGGAAGCTGCAGTTTAACACTCCCCAGGGAGCAGATCTACTCCCTGCAGATCCCTGGGGGGAAGAGACTTAACAGGGGGGAGAATAGACACATGCCCAGTAATCTCTGGGTGATATAGGGAAGGTAGTTGTCTGTCAGTCACACCTAGGAGCAAGTCATTGGTCAGAGTAGGTGTTAAATATTTAATCCCCTAAACAAAAGAATGCATTCTCCTATCTCCTGGCCCTCTTGGTTCTCTTGGGACTCTTGTTGCAGGGGGCACACTCTCTTGGCTCCCCTGCATTCGCCCACATGGCCAACAGCCATGTGGACCCCACACACAAGGGAATAATGGACTGCTACTAGCCTGATGCTGTACTGGACCCAATTCCAACATGGAGCAGAAACTCTAGACACTGGCTTTGCTTCTAGCTCTACTGAATCCCCAGCTGCACTTTTGCTAGGACTAGATTAAGGGAAATTGGAATTTGGAAACCCAGAATGTAATTCCCTGCAAATAAAAATCACCCATCCTCCCATACAAGTCTTAGAAAATTATTTTTCTCAAGATATCATAAGGACCCCCATCCCCAGCATTCGGTGGGAAAAGAGGTACCCCACTTTCACTGATAACACAACATTGTCTCTGTAATTAACTATACTTAAAAATTTGTGAAGAGGGTAGATCTCATATTAAGTATTCTTACTACAATAAGATACAGTTAAAGACGTAATGGAAGATATACAAATGGCCAAGCAGCACTTGAAAATATTTATAAAAATGGAAGAGGGCACGGGAAGAAAGAGGGAGACAGAGCACTAAAGCCTATTTTAGTTACATTTCACATATTATCTCATTTAATCCTTACAGAGATTCTATGATGTCAACAGCATTAATGCCATTTTGCAGATACGGAAACAGAGGCTCAGAGCCATTTCAGTAAGTAGTCACAGCTAATAAATGGCAAGGTTGGAATAAGGCTTCTCAAAATGTTACCAAAATGACAGCAACCAAGATTATGACTTAAAGGAATAGGATACAGTTTTCATAGGCACTGAAAACTGGGCCCTTGAGTTTATGGCACTTTTACAGCATGATAACACATAAAAACCTGTGATAAAATTTTATGTCTATGAAGCCAGGGACATGAAGCCTTGGCCTGTGTGGAAGATAATGCGGGACAGGTGTTGCACAGATTTATGCATGCTGCTTGGCCATTCCCCTCCATCCCGCTCGGCATAACTGCTTCTCTGACCCAAAGACAAATAGAAAGACTTGGCAGGAAAATGCAACTTGCCCGAGAGGCACAAACTAATAGAGAAAACTGGCCTCGGCGAGGCTTTGGAGGTCACCTGGTCTCAGTGAGTCGGAACACGTATCCACCGACCAGATGTATCTAAATCACCTTGGAAGCTTGTTAAATGCAAATTCCTGGGCCACACTCCAGCCCTTTGGGGAATAAAGCCCAGAAATGAGAATTTTTAAAAGACTCCCCGGGGAGCCCTTATATGTTGCTGGTGGGAATGTAAAATGGAGCATTCACTTTGGAAAAGAGTTTGGCAGTTTCCTAAAAAGTTAAATACAGAATTACCATATGACCCAGCAATCCCACTTCTAGGTACGTACCCAAGAAAAATGAATACATACATCCCACAAAAACTTATACATGAGCCTTCTTAGCACCATTACTCATTGTCTGCTAAATCCATAAGCTGAACCAAAAGTTCATGAACAGACAAATGGGTAGACTAAAATGGAATACTATTGAGCAATAAAAAGGAACAATCCGCTGATACATCCTACATTAATGAAGCTCAAAAACATTCCATTAAGTAAAAGAAGCCAGATGCAAGAGACCACATATTGTTTGATTCTATTTCTATGAAATGTCCAGAAAAGTCTATAGAGATAGAAAGTACACAGATTACTGATGGTTTGGAGCAGAATGGGGATTAACATGGGCATGTGGAATGTTATTGCCATGATGAAAATCAGTTCTAAAACTGATACATGGTGAAGGTTGCACAAGTTGCTAAATGTACCAAAAATCATTGACTTGTACACTTGAAATCAGTCAATTTTATATGTAAAATATGCCTCAGCTCCCTGGGTGATTTTGATGCACCAGCAGATTTGGAAACCATTGAATTTCAATATACTTATCTGCCAATGAGAAAACTGAAACTCAGAGGGAAATGACTCACCCAGGGTCACACTGTGAGTTTATACAGCGCCAGAATGCCTCTGATCTGTGTCTCTGCGAAAGGAAACAGAGGGCCAGGCATGACCTGATAAAATGAACCAAAGGGGATAGCCAACCTCAATGAGTCAGTCTGCATGAAAGCTTTTCCCCTCAAATAGCAGGAAGCCGGCTTGTTTTGCTTGAATGATCCAGGAAAGGGGCTCAGGAAGCAGCTGGAGGACAGTGGAAGGACCACAGACTTGGAGCCAAAGGCCTGAGTTCAAATCCTGACCTGAGAGTTAATGGTGACCCTGGGCAGGTCACTTCGCCTCCCAGAGTCTCATCTTGTTCATCCATCTGTAAATGGAGTGGATAACATCATGCTCCCAGGATCACCATAACATGGGTAAGGAAGACATTGAGTAATAGAGCAAGAGATGATTCCACATGACTTCCTTCCTGCCTAACTGAAACCACATGTGTCCAGCCCAGTCTGCTTATCTAAATGCCACAGCTAGAGCATCCCTTTCACCTTTAGGGTACTCACAGGTCCTTCAAAGGTTCTCTGATGCAAGCACTGCCAACCCACCTCAATCTAGGTCCCAGTCCCAGCTTCATCTAACTTCCCAGGTGTCATAAATCTCTGGAAAAGGGGGAATAGGACTGTATTTCTTTACAGATATGGCAACCCCTGACTGAGAACAATATGTTAAAAATAACAACCTTCCGAGTGGCCACCGATGCATCAAATACTGCATTGGGTGTGGTGTTATTACAAGACCAAGAGAATGTAAAATATCCTGTAATATATCTCAGCAGAAAATCTTTTCCATGGAAAAGAAATCTGTCTTCTGTCTAAGAGGAATGTTTGGTAATTATTTGGGCCTTGGATAAACTCAGGCCATACGTTTTGGGCCAAGCGTTTACATTATGTACTAATCATAGAGCCCTGATGTGAAGACAGATATTATAGACCAAGAATAGTGAGTTCCCAAGATGGACAAGGCAGCGTCAGCACTTACAGAGGGACGTGCAGCCTGTGTCAGGATGCAGAACATTTAGGCCAAGATGCTTTTTCTTAGAAGGACAGATGTAAACACTGAACCCACTGAAGTGGAGCTGAGCTCTCGGCCCCTGTGATCAGACAATGTCAACGTGGCAGGAGGCACAGGTGCGTAGGTCCCTGTCCAGTTCTGCTTGCTGCAGCCATGTTTTGTTTGCTTTATTTGACTTCCTGGAGGAACCTGTTTGTGTCATTGACTATTAGCTCCGGTAACTGAACTAGACAGTGACTAACAGACATTCTTTGTAAAAGTCACTTGGGACAGACAAGAAGACAACAGAAAGAGAATCACAGCTTATGACAACAGCGCAGGCATAGACTGGGAGGAAGAAAGCTTAACTTGAGATCATTTGATTCAGAGAGGTGTTAAAGACTTGTTGAAAATATAATTTTAAGCAGCAGTAGCAGAGAATAAATGACTACAGGAGCTATAAGAGGGACGGACTAGGGAAGGAAAAATATGAAGGGAAGCAATGAGTAGGAGGACTAACATCTAAAATGGGAATGGCAAATACTTAGCACCTGAACTGCAAAGACCCCACCCACGATTCATGGTGGCTTCAGCAGCCCCCAGGCAGCCCCCATGCAGGGGTGAAGGGAGTGTGGGGTACATGCCTCTCTCAGGCCTGAAGGGAAAGCCTAGATTTTCACTTCCAGTTAAATACAGAGGGGTGACTATCTGCCTTTCCTCCCCAAACCCTACCAATATGTTGGTAAAATAATTAAAAATAATTTAACCCACAAGGATAAAGGCAACTGAAAGGAGACATCAGCAAATAAAGGTGTCAGCAGACTTGGAGAAAAGTGGATGAAAAAGTTGTAATAGAGGATAAGCTGCAAACTCGGTAAAGGATGTTGCTGAGACCAAAGCTAACTGCCGGACCACCCGCAGCTCAGCCCTTGGAAGCACAAGTTCCATGAAGGATGGGGATGGGAATCATGATGGAAAGCAGAGACACTGAACCCACTTTATGCAGCCAAACCCCTGTGCATCCCACAAACCCATCTCCAAGCACACGAGGTTTATTCTGAGGAGAAACTGAGGAGAGGTGGCAGACTTAAGAAGTAGATAAGGTGAAGGTCAGAGGGGAGGGGACAGGGCCTCCAGAACACCAGCCACATGCCCACCTCTCCGGACAGGTTACTGCAGGATTCTTCTCTGGAGAAAATGAACAATCTCAGAGGAAATACATCCATATATCGACACTGTGTGTAAGGCCAGCTCAAAATCTGTTCTCCCCAAGGAAAGCTCAGCAGCCAACTGACTTTTAGTGCCTTACTCACAAAGTACATACAAGGTGGACAGACATTCAGGCAAAGCCCCTGACATAACAGGCAGCATCCAGACAGACAGAAAATAACTTGGGAGGTGTGAGCACATGCAGGGAAAATAAAAATAAATTTTAAAATCCTATTATATTCCTAGAGAATGAATAATTAAGATTTTGCATTCATGAAACAAGAATAGGGTGTTATATTAAAGAAATAATCAGAAAATCAGAAAGAGCTCTTGGAAAGTACATGTGAATAAAAATTTAAAGCTTAACAGAGAATCTAGATGACACCCAAGCAAAGTCCCTAGAAAGTAGAACCAAAAAACAAAACAATGGAAAATAGGAAAGAAAATGGGAGACACTATGCAAAAAAAAGAGCTCCAGAAATACAGAATGGGGAAAATATAAAGAGGAAACCTATCAAAGAACTATTAAAATAAATGACCCACAAATGAGTTTCTAGCTTGAAAGGCTGCACGGTAAGGTATGCACATGATACAATAGACACATAAGTGCCCTCCCCGAGGTGTCTCACTGCTTAAGCATGGGAATGCCAGGGGCTACGAGAAGAAAAGCTTCCAGAGGCAAAATTCACATTTCACACGAAGCAAGGAGCTTCAGAAGGGTCCTGCTACAGAATGCCATAGACAACAAGGAAGACCTTCAGAATTCCCAGAGACAGAGGAGCTCCAATCTTACTTTCTAAAACTAGTTTAATTGTAAGCCAGTTGTGGGGTGGAATAAGCACCTTTTTTAGATATGCAAAAGCTAAAGATAAAATACCTTTGGTGCCCTTCCTTAGGTAGCTGCTGGAGGAGATGCTTCAGCCAAGCAAGAGAATAAACCAAAAAAGCAGAGATGGGATATGGTCGACAGGGCCATCGTGATACGGGATGCCAGCTATGCCCCAGCCTAGAACAGAAGCAGTCCAGACTGGAGCAGGAGGGTAAAGGACTAAAGGGGAAGGTTTCCAAGAGGAAGCAAAATGTAAATGGTAGGCTATTTTATGTATTTGAGCACTTGGAAAAATTGATAGATGCCAAAAGGATACTGTGACAGCTCTGGCCAGTGTGGCTCAGTTGGTTGAAGTGTTGTCCCACAAACCAAAAGGTCTCAGTTCAATTCCTGGTCAGGGCACATATCCAGGTTTCAATTTGATCCCTGATTGGGGTCTGTAGGGAAGACAAAGCTCTCTCACATCAATGTTTCTTTCTTTCTCTCTTCTCCTCCTCTCTTCCTCTCCTCTTCTCCTCTCTTCTTCTCCCCTCCTCTCCTCTCCTCCTCTCCTCTCCTCTCCTTCCCAGCATTCCTTCCTCTCTTTCTATCTTTTTTTTTTTAAAGGTGCTGTGACAATTTTGTGTCAGCTTGACTGGGTCACTGGGTGCCCAGATATCTGGTCAAACATCATTCTGCAAGTGTCTGTGAGTGTCTCTGAGTGGGATTAACATCTGATTTAGTAGCCCAAGTAAAGCACACTGCCTTCCCTAACGTGGATGGGCCCCATCCAATCAGCTGAAGGCCTGACTAGAACAAAAAGACTGACCCTCTCTCAGCAAGAAGGAATTCCTCCTATCTCAGTGGCTCGAGCAGGGACATCAGTATTTTTCCTTCCTTTGGAGTCAAATGGGCCTGCTGGCTTTCAGAGTGGAATTCCTTGTGTCTCGGGCCTTCCGGCTTTCGGAATGGAACTACACCACCTACTCTCTTGAGGCTCCAGCTTGCGAACGAACTGCAGATCTTGGGACCTGCCAGCCTCCACAATTGTGTGAGCCAATTCCTTATAATAAACTATATATCCCCATCCTATTGGTTCTGTTGCTCTGGAGAATCCTAATACAGATATATCAAATTATTTAGAAAAATGTGGTAACATATGAAGAACTGTAGTGAACAGTATTTCCATAGTCATAATCATGTAAACAATGACTATTTAAAGGTTCAGTTATAACTACATGGGGAAGGTGAAGGAGGGGAATTGAGGCTGGGGGTGACTGGTGTAAGACTACTAAATACAGTCACCTTACAAGAAGGAGGACTATCCAAAATGGATTCACATGGTCTAGAAATATGATAAATGCCAAAAGAAATAGCTCATGGAGTTGAAGATAGCTGCCTCTGGGGAGGGGAAAGTATTGGGTGGAATACTGTTTTTCATTATAAGTCTTTTAAGACTGTTCGATTTTTAAATTATATGCATATGTTCATAAATAAAATTTAATTTTAAAAAAAGGAAAAAGAAAGGAAACCAGATTTTCAAGACAGATCAATTAGGGTGTGATTATACATGTTAAAAATAAGTTGATTGCAGTTGGCAGTAGAGACAAACCTCCCTGCCACCTTTAACACGTGATGACAAGGTCACTTATTTGTAATCAGAAGTTTTTATGCCGTGAAGTTTGTTATGGGCTATAAACAAAACACAAAGGTACTAACTTATCTGTTGTGACCAAAATAGATATTCACATTATAATTTTCTCTGGTATATTTTCCAGGCAGTCACAGTTTTTAAATTAAGCACTATGAATGATGTATCTCTGCTCTTGTTAGTAATCAAAGCCTGAGATAAATCTAATTACCGTGCATTCAGTTTTCTTGGAATTCAATTCTTGGCAGAAAAAACTTTTGCAAGATAATTGTAAACAAGATAATAAAGCCACCCAGTTGTTTATAGTCATGGAAATCCCAAAGAGACACTAAGAAGACAAAAGGGAAAACAAGCCAAATGACATACAATTTCCAACGGCAGCATCGTTCATGGATTTTAAAAGTGCTCTATTGCACACAGAGCACCCACCCCGGCTGGTTTAAGCAGAATACACATTTAAAGGACAGGAGGCGGCCACAGGATCTCCAGGAGAGCCAGCTCAGAAGCTGCTTAGCCAGGAGCAGAGGACATGCTGTCCCAGCACTGCCACTGGGAAGCCCTAAGGGCAGACCCTGGCACCATCACCTATAGCTCACAGCATTCTAACATACTAATAACATGATTATTCAGCAGGGAGGGGTCATCCAGCTAAAAAAAATAGGAAAATGAATCCCATCAGTCATTCTCCCATCAGCAGAAAGCTAGAGACATGTTCGGTGACCAAGGATGAGCCCCAAACAAAGGCTGGAAAGCTTAGGCTAGGGCTTTGCCAGGCAGTTCAGAACTCTACACTCTATGATCTTTTGTTCTTAAAACAGATCATCATCGGCCTGTTTTCTGAGTCAGGTAATGTCTGGAACTGCTCTGGATATAAAACGTTTAATTTAAAAATATCCTCATATGCATATCCAAGAAGAATGTAAGGATATTAATATTATCCCATAACACTTATTAAGGTAGCACAATGGGTAAAAATCTTGATCTGTTGATTTATATAAAAACACTGTGGAATAATATTATTTTCAGTTTTTCTTTGGCTTCACCAAATATTCTCTAATTAAATATCATCACAATCTACACTAAAAAAAGAGAAACATGGTAATTGGCATACAACCGCTACCCTTCCCATTGGCTAATCAGCCAGATATGCAAATTAACTGACAGCCAAGATGGCGACCAGCAGCCAGGCAGCTTAAACTGAACATGAGGCTTACTTGCTTCAAGTGACGGAGGACTCCAACGTTCCCCGCCTCCCTTGCAGGCCTCTGAGCGGGCAGTTTGAAACACAGTAACATATAGAAGCTAAAAAAAACTCCAGAAACCTGCTTTCAGCGAGCCAAGCTGGGATCTCAGAGCTGCAGTTATACATTGTTTCGATTACCTACTTTCAGCAGTGGAGGCCTAAGAGCTGGAGCCTCAGACCTAAAGCTGGCCCCGAATAAAAAAAAAGAAAACAAGGAGCAG
>NW_006300018.1:443709-453458 GCF_000327345.1 Myotis davidii
GCACCCCAACTCCCCAATTGGCCCTGCTCTGAGCCCGACCAGGGGCTGTACCTAGGGATTAGGCCTGCCCTCTGCCACCCGGTAGCAGGCCTAAGCCAGCAGGTTCTTATCTCCCGAGGGGTCCCAGACTGCAAGAGGGCACAGGCCGTCCTGAGGACCCCCCTCCCCCCCGTGTGCACAAATTTTTGTGCACCGGGCCTCTAGTCCTATATAAAACCCTAATATACAAATCAACCAAATGGCGGAATGACTGGTCGCTATGACGCGCACTGACAATCAGGGGGCAGACACTCAACGGTCAGGGCAGCTCCTGCGTTGAGCATTTGCCACCCCCCCCCCCCCGAGAGGCAGGTGACCGATGGAGGTCACTGGGGGACGGGGCTAGCCAGTGGGCAATGCCAGGCTGTTTGCCAAGGCAAGTGCCAGTGGGGGGGCCCCCAATTGCCCCACCTGCCAGTCACCCCACAGATCGGCCCTGATCGCTGGCCAGTCCTAGGGACCCTACCCTATATATTGGGAACATTCTCTTAAATTTAAAAATTAAAACCTGGCAAGGCTACCCTAACACGGAAAAAAAAACAGGATGATGCAGTGATAATATGCATGGACTCTGGCTTGCACATTTTTTGGTCAGCCCTGATTCTGACACTCATAACTGTGTGATAAAGCCAATTACTTAACTTGTCTCTGCTTCAGTTTTTCCACCCATTAGATGGGAAAAATGATACTACTGCCTCAGAAGGATCATGTTATGTACTACTTTCTATAATCAGGGCAAAAAAATGTAGCTGCCCATACAACAGCAAGATGCCTTTCACCTGTATGAAAAGTATGGTCACTGGTGCATGCAGCATCCTAGATTGTGAGTGGGATGTCTGACTGCCGGTTTAGGCCCGATCCCACAGTCAGACATCCCCTGAGGGCACAGGCCAGGCAAAGGGACCCATCCATCCCCCACTGGTGCATGAATTTTGTGCATGAGGCATCTAGTATTCCTTAAGATGATGAACCTTCCTGCATTTCCTTATATAAGTACAAGCACATGACACTGCTGTATTCAATCACCCGAGAGGCTACTCCTGGACTTTTCCTTGCTTCCTACATATTTCATTTTCTCTAGTATATTTTCCAGGCAGTGACAGCTTTTAGTATTTATTTATGACCATGACTTTAAATCAAATATGCTTCTCAAACAGGAGTCTGCACATCCCTAAGAATGGTGATCATTTGTCAAAACTTGGAAATCTGAAGTATAAACTTTTAAGAAAAAAATGTGGAAGATAATCTGAAAGCAGCATACGTTTTAAAATCTCCTCACTATAAAATTGACAACAAATAATAATAATAGGAAAACAACAATAATAAAAATAGGATGATCCTAAACTCAACATATAGCAAATGGGTCACAATCAATCTAAAATGCATAGAAAGTATTTATATGTATATGGCAAATTAAAAAAAAAATCTACCTACATGTAAAATAAAGAGTTACCACTATAGTGATACAAAAAAGCCTAAACCTAACTATTTTTATTATGGTAGAAAAAAATCTGAGTATTAACTATATGAAAAAATTTCTTGCAATAATATTTATTAAGAAATTATAGATTTAAGCAGAACTGTAGTGAACAGATATCTTAGAAAACCAAGATGGCTGCCGATGGGACGGCAGGCTGCAAGGTTGTGTATGAGTGAGAGAACGAAAGGAAAGTATGTGGGCATGCAGGATGTGTCTGTATTTGTGAGTGAGGGACAGCTATATTCCACAGGACTGTTGGGGACTGGCGGACCAGGCTCCCCTGGCTGGGCAACCTCTACTATTGCTGAAATATCTCCGAGAGCGGCCGGTTCTGCTGCAGAGACCTCGCCATCTTGAAGGGGAGACCAGCTGTGATTGGAAGCCCAGCCTTACCTTCAAACGGGGAGACCTCATATACCTCCCAGGACCCTACAACCACAACAGCCAGGGACCAGCTGCCTCAGCTGCAAACCCACGAACACCGAGACTCCAGCCTCCTCGACCGAGGGCGCCTAAAAAGTCTGTCCAGGGGGAGACAAAGTGGCACCAAATATGCAGACAGAGCAGATAGAAGGAACAACTGAATTGAACAACACCCACCCAGAATTGGTGAATTAAACACAGCTGGTGAGACAATCCATGGACAGAAAGGTCAGATAACACCTAGAAAAAGTCAACGCAGGAGAGAGAAAGCTACACAACCAGACACCCTGAAAAGAGTGAACATGGGGAGACAAAGAAACAGCCCGCATATGAAAGAAAAGGAGGAATCACCAGAAAGGAAGTAAACAAAATAGAAGCAAGCAATATGTCAGAGAAAGAATTCAGAGCAATGGTCATAAGGACGCTGAAAGGGATGGAAGACAAATTCAACAATATGTGGAAGAACCAAGAGGAAATGAGGAAGAACCAAGAAGAAATGAAAAATGACATCGCTGCAATAAAGAACTCAATGGAAAGCTTCAACAGTAGACTAGAGAAGCAGAGGACTGCATCAGTGAGCTAGAAGACAAGTAGAAAAAAATAGCCAAGCAGAGCAGCAGCTAGAAAAAATACTTAAAAAACAGGGGGAGAGCCTAAGGGAACTTTGGGACATGAAACGAAACAACATCTGCATAATAGGGGTGCCAGGAGAGAAAACTGGGCAAGAAATAGAAAACCTGTTTGAAGAAATAATGACAGAAAACTTCCCAGATATTGGGGTGAAAAAAACCTCACACAAGTCCAAGAAGCTTAAAGAGTCCCAAACAAGATGAACCCCAAAAGACCTACACCAAGACACATTATAATTAAATTGGAAAACACCAATGACAAAGTAAGAAACAACAGTGACAATTTTGTGTCAACTTGACTGGGTCACTGGGAAATAGGGCTGTTAGACTTGGTGAGTTCAAATTCTTGCTCTCACTGGCTGTATGAGCTTGTTGACCAAGCAACCATGTCAGTAGTGTTGAAAATATCTGACTTGCCTACCCCACTGGTGCACGAATTTGTGCACTGGGCCTCTAGTCGTCAGATAAATACCCAGAAGTGGGATTGCTGGGTCAAATGATAGTTCTATTTTTTTTTTATTTTTTGAGGATCCTCCATAATGTTTTCCACAGTGGCTGCATGGAATATTAATTAGTTGGGCATTAAAAAAGAATGAAATCTTATAATTTGCAACAACATGAATGGACATAGAGGGTATTACCAAGTAAAATAAGTCAGACAGAGAAAGACAAATACTATATAATTTCACTTATAAGTGAGATCTATAAAACCAAATAAACAAACAAACAAAACAGAAGCAAACTCATAGATACAGAGAACAAACTGATGGTTGTCAGATGGGCTGGATGATAAAGGTGAAGGGATTAAGAAGTACAAAGGGCAGTTACAAAATAGTCATGAGGATGTGAAGTTCAGCATAGGGCAGTGATGGCGAACCTTTTGAGCTCGGCGTGTCAGCATTTTGAAAAACCCTAACTTAACTCTGGTGCCGTGTCACATATAGAAATTTTTTGATATTTGCAACCATAGTAAAATAAAGATGTATATTTTTGATATTTATTTTATATATTTAAATGCCATTTAACAAAGAAAAATCAACCAAAAATATGAGTTCGTGTGTCACCTCTGACATACGTGTCATAGGTTCGCCATCACTGGCATAGGGAATACAGTCAATAATCCTATATAATAAATAGGTAATATACAAATTGACCATCACATCCTCGCACAAGATGGCCGCCCCTATGTGGTCACAAGATGGCCATCCCCATGTCGTCACATGATGGCCACCACAAGATGGCTGGCAGGGGAGGGCAGTTGTAGGGGACCAGGCCTGCAGGGGAGGGCAGTTAGGGGCGACCAGGTCGGCAGGGGAGGGCAGTTGAGGGCTATCGGGCTGTCAGGGGAGTGGTTAGGGGGTGATCAGGCTGGCAGGCAGAAGGGATTAGGGGCAATCAGGCAGGCAGGCAGGCAGGTGAACGGCTGGGAGCCAACCATCCCGGATTGTGAGAGGGATGTCTGACTGCTAGTTTAGTGGGATCAGGCCTAACCCAGCAGTCGGACATCCCCCGAGGGGGTCTAGATTGGAGAGGGCGCAGGCTGGGCTGAGGAACAACACCCCCCACCCCGCCCTGCCAGTGCACAAAATTCATGCATGGAGGGTTGGGGGGCAGTGTGTCCCTCACCTGGCCAGCACCCTCTCACAGTCTGGGAACCGCCCCCCACTGCAATCCATTGCCCCACAGAGGGAGGCCCTGGCCACCCACTGCAGACCGCTGCAGGATAACCATGGCCTCCCTCTTTAGGGGGATCAATCATGGGGCTCTGCAATCCATTGCCCCAAAGAGATAGGCCCTGTCCACCCGGCCGGGGCTCTGCGATGGATTGCCCCCATCCCCAGTCCCCCGCAGAGGGAGGCCTCACCCACCTGCCACAGCCTGCTGGTTTGTGGCCTGGGCCTCCCTCTTTGGGGCGATCATGGGGCAATGGCTGGGCCCCGGTCAATCGCATTACACCTGCCTTGGCTGGTCTAGCGCCAGTGGGTGTCATAGCGTGGTCGTCGGGACAGTTGTCTACTGTTTGGCCATCAGTCTATTTGCACATTATGCTTTTATTATTATAGATATGGTCTCAGGTATGTACTAGACATTTTAGGGAAATCACTTTGGAAGTTAAATATCTAACCACTATGCTGTGCATCTAAAACTAATGATATTGAATTTATACTATAATTGAAAAATAAAAATAAAATTAAAAACAGAATAAAAACCTCTCAATAGAAAATAAAATATTGCTCAGCTTGAGTTAACTGATCTCATCTTTGGGACTGGAAAAATAATAATAGTAGTAATCTAAGAACTAACATTTATTGAGCACTTACTAGGTGCAAGGTGCATGAAGTATTTCATTTAACCTTCTCCAAAGACCTGTAAGGGGAAAACTATTACTATGCCCATTTTATTGATGAAGAATCTGAGGCCACTGGTTCCAGAGCAGGTAAATATCAGGGTCATGGTTTTAAAGGCTATTCTCCATGGGCCTAAGCCAAAAGGCAGAGAATATGGTGATGGTTGAGTATGACAAAATAACTTTTGTTACCAAACAGCTTTGAAAATTAGAATAATCTATAATGCAAAAATCCCTCCTGTTAAGAAACCAAACCTATAATTACTGAACAAGAACCTTTTGTACATGCAAACTGATTCTTCAAATGAAAAAAATCGTTATCTTAAAATGCCCTAAGGCCATGAAAAGAGGATTCCACTTAACATGATACAGGCATCCATAAACAGCTGGATACTGAATTTCTATAAATCAAATACTAACTATATTTTCTGAAGGACTTCTCTAGGGTAAACATGCAGTATTTAATAAACTGGAAAATCATTTTGCAATCTGAACAGTCATTCAATAATTGCATTTACAGCAGACTCTTGACATTCCTGAGGCATATATTCAGAACCTTCTCGAATTCCCAGATTTACAAATACAAAAACGTTTAAAGAGGCTCCCAGCTTTCTCTCAAATCACATTTCCATGGAAGGTCCCATGAGTTTCCTGTTCTCAGCCTTACACTACACACAGCTTAACCATGCTTTCATATTTTACTACAGGCTTATCCCTCACTTGATCACCATTTTTCACAGAAATAAGATTTCTAATTAATTAGTGAATATTATTGCGAATGCACAAATAAGTAGCACTAAAGCTATATGACCATTCTCCATACACATATCTTACAAAGCACACTTTTCAAATTCATATTTCAGTAAAACTTTGTGCCACAGGCCCTCAAGGAAAGGAATCACAAGCCTACAAGTTAATCCTAGGGACTAAACACATTTACTAAGTTTGCTTTAGCAGGGACATAGGCCATATCTATAGAATCCATTAAAATGCCACTGTTTTTATGAACCCAAGAGTTACAGAAATCAACTGAGCATTTTGGCAATGAGTCCAGAAAATTTGATTATAGAGACATTAGCCACATGAAATCACAGGAATTTGCCTACTCATTCAAAATACCTATACTGTACTTGGTATGGTTGGGGTTGGTGAAAATTAAAGGTGGATGATTTCATTGCCTTCAGTAATGGAACGAAGTCACAGCTGGCACAATGGGTACAGAACCCCGGCAGCTAAATCTTAAAGCACTGTGCTGGAACACCCAACCTCTGGCTGCGCCTGGACCCCTCAAGCTCCACTAACCATGACAGATGGGAAAGTATGAATGACTGAGAGAGAGCCCTGGCGGGAGGGAGGATGCTGGGAGGGAGGGAGAAAGGTAGGGGAGGGAGGGAGGGGAGAGATGGAGGAAGAGAGCAAGAAAGGGTAGAGGGAGGAAAGGAGGGAGAGAGGGAGGGAGGGAGGGAATGCCTCCCTCTACCTGGAATGCCTTTCCCGGCATCTGTATTTCTTTATACTACTCACCCTTCCTGCCTCTGCTGAGAGGATGCAATGCATGCAGAGGCATCCATAGAGGAGCTTACATTTATACACATGCTTTAGATACATCATCTCACTGGACCCTCACAAAGGGAGGAGGTGATTTCTTAATGTGGTCCAAGGAAGCTGGGGCTGGTTCCCCTGGGGTTGTGTTCTCCATCCACTGTCTTTCCTGCTACCCTAAGGCTAGCTCTCACACAGAATAAAAAGTGGCTGCATGAATTAATGCTGGATGCTATAACAATCTTTTTTGTTAAGGTGATAAAATGCACCTTTCAATTTGCTTGTCTAGTCTGGAGGCAGTTTCATTTGCAGCCCCTATGCAGCCCTCGCCAGACACATGGGGCAGGACCATACTGATTCAGAAGGCAGAGGCCCAGAGGTCCAGGGAGCCAGCTGGGAGTGGATACCCCAGACGCCCCTCCACGATCCCCACTCGGAGATGCTATGAGATAATACACGGAAGGAGGCCCATGACCCCTGTAAACCTCAGTGAGTCAAGTTTCACGCCTTTGCATCCTAAGAACATTGACAAAGGAGTTTTTGAATGTGCAACATCACCAAGGATAGGAGAGCAGGTTGGGAAAGCCATTTATACAACCTCCAAAGCTGGCTCAGACAAACATGGCAACCAGGTGCAGGACGAAGATCCGGACTGACTGATGGGGTCTATGAAGCACACGAAGCTGCCAATATCCACGTGCTCAGTGGACAAGGACCAGACTATTAAATGATGAGCAGTTATGTAACCTTGAGTACAAATGAAATTTGGGTTGGATGCAACTGAAATCTTCCCTTTCTAATGGCATCAAGAGGTTACATGAATAGACTGGAAGGTAAGAGGCCTCCCTGCCACTTTCTCCCTTTCCTAAGTGACAGGCAGGCCGGATGACCATAGCAGGAACATCTCATCATAGTTCCTGCGTGGCTTCCCCCAAACCAAAAGCCCCACTGCCCTGTTTAAATCTATGTTTAATGGGCTATTCAATTTAAATCATGAACAGTCACTGGAGCATGACTTTCTATGAGAGCTGTTTCCAGGGACTAATCCAAACTTGCAATTACTCTCCCTGGACAAAACTCAATGCAGCCCAATCAATTATGGATCATGGTAAAATTCTAAAGCAAAAATTAATTCAATAAGCATGTGAAATCTATGGGTGCCCTGCCAGTCTCTTGCCCTATTCTGCTGTTGATTCTGGCCTCACTAAACTCATGACAAGGCTTGCCTGTTCAGAGTTTCTGAGACCTGCAATGCCTGGCTCTCTTCCCCGATAGCCTGCCATATTCCGGTCTCCCCAATGGCTGGACACCCCTCCCCAGTCAGTGACTACCCTCCATAAAGAAATACCATTTGCATACAAATTAAGAGAAAAGTATTAACCAAATACAATGTAGAACTTTATTTTACTAAATTGTTCTTGTTAGCAATTACTAAATAACAATCTTAAGTGGTAAATTCTGTTGACCAGCTCCAAAGCTTCGTCACTTACATTTACAAAACCTCCAACTGCTTTTAGCAGTCTTCAGTTCAAAGCTAGAAATTCAGATGGAGCCTTTCCCTGTTTCACTTCTGAATCATTTAAATATATCCAAACAGATGTTTGCCAACAAAGTTATATGTGTCCTCACAGAGAGTGTTGGTGGGTATTATTGGTGCTGGTTGTGATGGTGATGGAGGGGTGTGTGTGTGTGTGTGTGTGTGTGTGTGCGCGCGCGCAGGCGCACGTGCGTATGTGTCATTGGGCAACCCAAAAAGAGAGAATGATAAACTACAGATGAAAAACTAAGCACTACCAACAGAAGGGTTAGCTGAACAGGAATCTGATACAATGCAGTAGTGATGACCACCTTGGCTTTGCTCCAGGGAGCTATAGAACTTGTGCCATCTTAGCCCCAGCACAAAACGAGTGGAGAGGTGTGCTTCCTTTAGTGGGCCGCCCAAAGATCTGTGGACATCATCAGAAGGTGAGAATGGAGCAGTGACAGCCACAGAACAGGAAAGAGAGGGGAAAGCAAAAATCCAGAAATTTCTCCTATGTGGAGAGGAATGGTTATGAACAAAAGCCTTTTACCTCAGGGTAATATATATAATTAGTAATCTTAAAGAAAAATATATCCCAATGTAAACTGAGGTACTAAGTATTAACTAGCTGTTAGTCAAGCCTAGGAAAGAGGTGTCATAATGATGTGTAAAGTTAGGATATAATGACAGCTGGGTTTGGAAACAGGATGATTGGAGACAAATTACTGCTGCTACCTCAATTTTGTTTTGCTGCGGTAGATACTGCATCAGATGCAGAAGGAAATACCATTCCAAAATAGAATAAACCTATTTAATACATAGATATCAGACAATCCAATTTTTATTTTTAATTTTTTTGAGAGCTTCTAATTTATTTATTTATTTTTTAAATATATTTTATTGATTTTTTTATTGTTTTATTGCTTAAAGTATTACAAAGAGTATTACATATGTCTCCTTTTTTTATCCTTTCAAATTTATTTTATTTTATTTTTTAAATTAAATCTTTATTGTTCAGAATATTCCAGTTGTTCCTCTTTTTTCCCCCCACAGCTTCCCTCCACCCGGTTCCCACCCCACCCTCAGCCCTTACCACCCGCCCCCGCACTGTCCTCATCCATTTGATTTAGTTCCTACATCTCTAGATACACTGCAACCCTAAAAAGAATCCTTAATTCAAGGCATGGGTGGGGAACCTTTTTTCTGTCAAGGGCCATTTGGATATTTATAACATTATTAATGGTTCATACAAAATTATCAACTTAAAAATCAGCCTGTTATATTTGGTCAAACATTTAATTAACTCATTACCTCGGCAGGGCCAGACCAAATGATTTCGTGGGCCTTATATGGCCCTTGGGCCGGACGTTCCTCATCCCTGATTTAAAGGATCACTCTTGGCACCATTTCAGTCATCCTAATGTGTTCTCTTACAAATGACAGTCAGATATTGTTTGGCTTTAACTTACATTTTAAATGGAACAAATTTTAGATATAATGTATAATGACATGTGCTCCTCATATCTATTGGCATAATTCCCCATATTTTAAAATCAGACATTTTATGCAAACATTTGTAGCAAGTCTAATGCAATGCTTGGCAAACTGGGTGAATTACTTAAGAGTCTCATCTCTGTTCACTAAGAATAGGAGCTCATCCCAAATTTCAAGCAACTAAAAGGGTTAACTGACACCTCTGTCATCAGCAGGATAAACAAATAGCATGCTCCAATGCATAGGGAACCCATTGAAGGAAACTGAAATGTT
>NW_006300018.1:453499-458149 GCF_000327345.1 Myotis davidii
GATTACTTTCAACTATCTGAAGGGGAACCTGGACATAACATTCAATTGGCTCCAAGGGGTAACCAGCCACTAAATAACCCTAGTAGAGGAACCAGAAGTGGCATTATAAGAATGTGGGGGGTGGGGGGGGCAGAGTTTAGGCAGGATGAGGAGGCAGGGAAAGCAGCCTAGAGGGGTAAAGGAAGGCTGCTGATGCATGCTCTCTCCCTTTTTTCCATCCACAGATACACAACATAGTTTTCCTTTAATCCTTTGCAAACAAGTCCCATTGATCCACAGAATGTTCTCAATGGGATGTCTAAGAAATAGAGACTAAAGGCACAGTTGCTGTTTAATAGTTTTGGGAGAGGGACTGTACATTGGGAAAGAATTTCTTTGATGTATATGTAAGGGATGGGCTGAATTTACAATCTATAATAATAAAAGCATAATATGCTAATTAGACTGGACATCTTTCAGATGACCTTTCGGATGAAGCTGGGACTGTGAGGGAAACCCAGGTCCCGGATGCCAGAGGGAAGCCAGTGCTGACAGCCGGGGGAAGGAAGGCCTACTCTTGCACAAATTTTGTGCATTGGGCCTCTAGTCCTATAAAATAAAAGCATAATATGCAAATTGACAGGTCGGTGGGGGGCGGGGCTGGCGAGCAGGCAGCGCCGTCCCCTGATAGGTCCACTGGTCTCCTCCTGCAGAGGGCAGGGAGCAGGCCTAAGCCATCAGTTGGACATCCCCTGGGGGCTCCTGGAATGCGAGAGGACACAGGCCGAAGTGAGGGACCGTCCCCCCGCCCCAGTACATGAATTTTTGTGTACCAGGCCACTAGTTTAAATATAAATTGCATATATGTCGATTACTTTCTAGCTCTAAACCCTCTAACTCTAAAAACTTTGTGGTGTTGGTTCAATACTAATTTCTGGATGTCTATGCAAGGGGCAACACAATGTCCCGACCACTCCCACAGTCACATCCCCACAATAAGAGACCACTCTGCTCAGAGGGCGACAGAACTGTGCTGCAGGGACTAAGACAGAGTCCTCACACTGCCTGGAAAAGTCTTAACAGTCTTGATGTAAAATGCATCTGTTTGTTTTGAAAGGAAACAAAATCGGTCATGGTTTGGTTAGGTTTGGTTACAAAGAGGGAGAAATTCTTCTGTAGCCCCTAAGGCGAAGGACTGTTCTCAGCTCATCAGGCTGTGATCCTGTAACTTCCCATTTAATCTGAGTCTATTTTATTCTGTGACCTTGGTCAGACCACTCAAGCCTTAGTCCCTGCATCTGTGGAACAAGAGCACTGCAGGACATTCGACCCTGCCCACCCTGGCCAGGCACAGGAGGACTGACGCAGTCTTTGTAGAAAGCTGAGCTTCAAAAAGAAAGAGAAAGCTGAGCTTCTTGAAAGATAGAAACTACAGAATTAAGTCTCATTATTTCATATTTTGCAATGGGTTTAAGCTCTATGCTTAGTTTTAAATATTTTAAATTATCCATATTTAGACTAATTTGCTTATTAGATGTTGAAATATATCCTGAGGGTTTTCTTTACTAATGACCTAGAATGACCCTGGTTCAAGTGTCAAGAAAGAAATTGCTTTTACACTAATCACTTACACCTCCTGGAATACCCTAGAGCAGGGGCAATTTTTCCTCCAAAAAAATCTTTACTTTTCCAAATCCTAAATTTCCCAGTGAAAAGACAGAGAGAGATGTGTAATAACAATGGCTCCATCCTCCATTCCGCTTACTCTTCAGAGAGAAAGAGAAACACAAAGTACATGAGAATATGCGTCCTTCACATACATAATCCCAGCAGGGAGCAGGAGACTAGAGGAGGCCCGAGGATTATGGAAATCAGGGGGATGCAACAGAATCATTAGCAACCCCCTTAACTTCTCCCTGAGCTCACCTCCTGACACTACAGAACCTTAGCCTCTCTCCAAGCCCCTGTATCAATGCACACTGACCAACCTGCATTATACCAGCGTAACGCTTGGGAGCAAAGGGGATCCAGGCACTGCCTTATATCTATAAGGAGGCCTAACTGTAGAAATCTTCAGAAATGTAAACACGACTAGAAGAATGAGTGATACTTATGTGTTATATTCCAATTCCAATAATCCCTCTAAGGCAGTGGTCCTCAACCTTCCTAATGCCGTGACCCTTTAATACAGTTCCTCATGTTGTGGTGACCCCCAACCATAAAATTATTTTCGTTGCTACTTCATAACTGTAATGTTTGCTACTGTTATGAATCATAATGTAAATATCTGATATGCAGGTTGCATTTTCATTGTTACAAATTGAACATAATTAAAGCATAGTGATTAATCACAAAAACAATATGTAATTATATATGTTTCCCGATGGTCTTAGGCGACCCCTGTGAAAGGGTTGTTCGATGCCCAATGGGGTCATGACCCACAGGTTGAGAACCGCTGCTTTAAGGTGTTAGAAGCCTTGTGAGTCTCCCGATGAAATGACGGCTGACCAGCCAGGAGGGCTGCCTGACTTGTCATTCACCAGTTTCTGTCGCGGACATTGGTCACTTTGGGCCATCCAGGATCCACTCTCACCTCTTTTGATTCAGCATCTGGGTTTCCTTTCTGAGAATTAATTCTCCCCCTCTGCAAGTATCTTGGTGGGAATATCAAGCAGGACCCCCAACCTGCCTCCCTCAGCCAAGGGGCAGGCATGTGACACAGGCCAAACCAATCGAACTCTTATTTCCAGGGCTTTGAATCTTGGATGGAGAACCCCATTGGAAATTATCCCCTACAGCAGTAGCATGCAAGTCAGACCATCAGTTCTATCCACCTGGACCCTCAAAGCTTCCTCAGTTGCTGTCCTTCACCACGCCTGGTTCTACACACTTCCTGTTGATTCTCTGAGCTATTGGATAGCCTCCCAATAAAATCCTTTTATGTTTGACTTAGCCAAAATCGGTGTCTACTGATTGCAAACAAACAAACAAAAGAAATGCTAGCTATTATGAATGTCCAGCTTGCTTCCTCAGATTCTAAACCTCTCTGACAATTTCTCGGCCCAACAAAGCCCTATGATCCTTAATGATTCTAAAAAAAAGACATGATGCATATGAGTCCATTTTCCCTAAAATTCTCTTGTTCCTCTATGGTTACTAAGAAAGAGTATATATCCTCCGAAGTTCAACCTGGAGAACGATCGCTTGCTATGACATGCGCTGACCACCAGGAGGCAGTGCGGAATCAAGGAAGGCCCCAGCTGGCAGCTGGAAGGCCCCAATTATCCCTGATTGCTGGCCAGGCCTAGGGACCCTACCTGTGCACAAATTTCATGCACACCTAGGGACCCTATCCATGCATGAATTTCTTGCACTGGGCCTCTTGTTTAAAATAAAGTAGGGGAGAAAAAGGTGGGTGGGAAGGGCAAGACTTAGTTTGGTATCTCTGAACCTACTCTATCCTAAAAGAAAAGATGGAAAATAGGCATTTTCCTTCCTCTGGGAGAAAGTATATTATTGGTTCCACATGGTAAATTTACACTGGTTCTAAATGTCACTTTTAGGAACTAGAGAGGCAGAGAAAGAAAAAGATTAATGGCCTTTTTAAAGTATAATTTATATATAATAAAATACATAGATCACAAGTGTACAGTTTGATAGGCTTTGACAACTGTATACATCTGTATAACAACCACATCAATCACATACAGAACATTACCATCACTCCAGAAAAGTCCATCATGCCCCTTTCTAACTAAGCTTTCCCCATTCCCAAAGACAAACATTATTCTGATTTCCATCAGCATGGCCTAGTTTTCCGTTTTAGGACATCATATAAATGGAATTAGACAGTAGGTACTCTTCTATCTGGCTTATTGTGCTCAATATAATGCTTCTGAGATACATCCAGGCTGTTTATCAGTAGAGTTCTCTCTTTTATTGCGGAGTAATACTCCACTTTATGAACGTACCAGTTTGTTTATTCAGTCTCCTCTTGATAAATATTTGGGTTGTTTCCAGATTGGGACTATTATTTAAAAAAAGAAAAAGCTGTTGTGAATAACCTTAAGTCCTCTTTATGGACATACGAGAGGCCCAGTGCATGAAATCTGTGCACAGGAGGGGGTTCCTCAGCCTGGTCTGCACACTCTTCATTCTGGGACCCCTTGGGGGATGTCTGGCAGTTGGACATCCCTCTCACAATCCGGGACTGCTGGCTCCTAACCATTCACCTGCCTACCTGCATGATCACCCCTAACCACTCTGCCTGCCAGCCTGGTTGCCCCTAACTGCCCTCCCCTGCCAGCCTGGTCGCCCCTAACCGCCTCTGACTTGGCCCCCGCCACCGTGGCTTTGTCCTGAAGGATGTCCGATCTAATTAGCATATTACCCTATATTAGTATAGATTAGTATAGATGATTGCTTTCATTTCTTTTGAATAAATGAATGTTTGTTAAATGTTGAAGAGTCTTTCTTAAGTAGCATGCAGAGAAGCAATAATGTACTCGCTCCTGGAAGGGAAAAAAATGACTATTTTCCATCTTTTCTTCTAGGATACAGTTGGCTCAGAGATATCATTCTATTAACCCTGTATTTCTCTCTAAAAACTTCATTCTCTCAATCTATAGACATCCTCATTTCTCTACCATTCTAAACAAATCTTTCTCTTTC
>NW_006300018.1:458164-461457 GCF_000327345.1 Myotis davidii
CCCTTTAACCTAGCAAAAACTCTCAATAAGCCTTTTTCGTGGCAATTTTTAAAAAGAAAGCTAGCTATACTCACTGATTACTCTCTTTATGTTCTCATCGGTAATGTTCCCAACAGCCCACTCTAGTCTTATTTTCTCAGTTCTCATTCTCCCCTTGACCTCTGCTCAGCTGTACTAACTGTGGTCCCCCTCCCTCTACTGAGAAAAGCTAAAATTTAATTACTCAGGTAGTTTTTACAATGAAGACAGGTACATAAAGACTCATCTTAAATGCTCACACCGTACAGATCCTTCTCCTGGCTACCATACACATTACGTGAGAGTAGAGATTCAGTAGCCAAACTCTGGGATTTGAACTTGGCTCTTTCACTGACCACCGGGATGACCTTGGGAAAGTTATTTAACTATTCTGTTGCTGTTTCCTCTGTAAAATTAGGCTGATAATAGTATCCACCTCACATGGTTGCTGTGAAGATTAAATGAGTTAGCATTTGCAGCTGTATCTGGTGTGTAGCAAGCACTCAACAAACACAAACAATTTCTGCGATCTCACTTGGACCTCATTGTGGGGTATATAATAAGAGAACTTTGTAAACCACAATACTGTATTAACACAGGAAATGCTATAAGGCAGTACAATGCCTTGGTGCCCTCTCTTCTCCAGCTTACTTAATGGTTGCACCTCTTTCCACCGCTTCTTTAATGTGGACATACTCCAAAGCTCCTTCCTTGATCCTCTGTCCTCGTGATTCTTTAAGGACTTATCCTTCTCGGTGGTTTTAATTATGACATCAAGGTCAGTAACTTCAAGTATAGGTCTACAACTCTAAAGTCTATCCCTTAAACTGCAGTCTCCATCTCCAACTTCCTGCTCAGCATCTTGTTACCACTCATCCAAATTCAACACGTGTAACACGAAAATCACCGCTTCGTTTTCACAAAGAGGTTGCCTCAGGATCTTGCTCCTCATTGATACACTCATATGCTAAGTAAATGTAGCCTAGTCTTGCCAAATATTCCCAGGCGTGTATAAGAGAGCTTAAGAAAGAATCATGAGGGTATTATTGAAATACTTCTCTTGTTTCCCTAAGACTTCCCAGTACACTCTGAAAGGTCCATGCAGGAGGGGTGTACTGGGGGAGAGAGTTCCAATTACCTAGGAATGAAGCTGTTTCATTAAAACATGAACACTCTTGCCCTGGCCAGTGGCTCAATGGTTAGAGCATCAGCCCATGCACCAAAGGATCATGGGTTAGATTCCCAGTCAAGAGCACATACCTGGGTTGCAGGTTCAATCCCTGTCTCCAGTCGGGCACGTGCAGGAGGCAACCAATTGATGTGTCTCTTTCACATTGATGTTTTTCATTGATGTTTCTCTCTCTCTCTCTCTCTCTCTCTCTCTCCCTCTCTCTCTCTCTCTCTCTCTCTCTCTCTTTCTCTCTCTCCTGCCCCCCTCTCCACTGCCTCCCTTCTACTCTCTCTAAAAACCAACGGGAAAAACTATCCTCAGGTGAGGATTAACAACAACAATAAAAATGAACCTCCTCATCCCAGGTTCACCAGCACTTGAACCTAAGCCTTCCTCCATCATGTACCACACTTTTGATAATAATTTCCATATTTTTTTCGGCATCCTCGCCTCATACCCAGCATGATGTCGTGCCAGGGCAGACTGCTGGACTGGTAGAGAAATCAGCAGCTTACCTGGGCACCTGGAGCACATTCCATCTCTGTACCTCAGAGCTTTAATCAAGAGAAGAACTTAATCTACTAGTAAGTGGCTCAGAGCCCTGTGGCTCATAGAGACTGTGGCACCTTCCATATCCCCTGCAGAAAATCTACTATTTTTGCAAGCAGCCTAATAAAAGTCACTGGACTTAGAGAGCAGGCATGCGGGAAGTTCTGTCAAAGCGTCCTGCCTGTGCTAATTGTTAGGGCTGCTCATAGATATTCCATTTTCTCCTCCTTCAAGCATATGTGGGATGGTACCTCCCTGCTGCACTTGAAGTTAAGTGTGACATGCACCTTGCTTTGGCCAATGATATGAGAGCAGAAGCTTTAAAAACTCGTGCCTGACGCACTTGCCCTTTCCCTGTCTCAGTGGAAGCATGAGTTAAGATGCCGCTTCTACCAGCCTGGATCCCACATACTTCATTACATATGGAGCAGAGCAAGAGACAAACTTTTGTTTGTGGAATCGATAGGATTTGGGGGTTCTTTGTTACTGCAGCATAAGCTTGTTACTCCTGACAGATACAATGGCCCTATTCATTCGACAAGCTGACAACCTCCCATTTCTGACCTAGCCTCACCTCTGACTTTTATATTTCCACTCTGTTCAGTTCAGTCTCAGGGTTCCTTGGTGCACTTAAGCTACCCAAATCTTGATTTATGGGTTAAGACCTGCTGCTGTATAGCCCACAGTGACTCAGTAAACTCTGGACTCTAGTGCTGCCCAAACCCAATACGCTAGGCATGGAAACAGGCACAATTTCCCCCAATTGCAGCACCTAGTCTTCCTATTAAAGTTTCCCATTCTAGCTAAGTTGACCATATAAATTTATTGCCAAAGTGGTTTTGAGAGTGAAAGGGGAGTGGGATGACAGGCTTAGTCAGCACTGTTCTAGGGAAGTAGGGTTGCTTCAGTACCCGAATTCTACTCTGTCATCTTCACAATAGAGGTCTGGGGCTGTGAGGAAAATTCCTATAGGCCTTATCTGAGGATAGATCACCATTCCCAGGAAATGCGATTAAAGGCCTAAGAAAAAGCATGTGGTGAGATTAATGTGTTTATCAGAGAATGGACTCTGCTTTTACTATTACATGCGGCCTCGGACCACATGGGTGCAGCTGTTTCCCTAAGTAGGCACATGCAAATAGCAGTAGACATCCAAACAAAACCGAGAGCCCATGCAAAATCCAGCCATAAAGTATGAACACCCTGCAGAAACATTAACAGCATCTTCCTCCCACGGGTCAGCCTGGGAGTCATTTCAGAGGAAGAAGGACAAAAATCAAGAAAACAATCTTAGCAGCAAAAGTAACCATTTAAACCAGTGGTTCTCAACCTTGGCTGCACATTAGAATCACCTGGGAATCTTTCAAAAATCCTGATTTCTGGGCCTCATCCTTCGGAAATTCTGTTTCTTTGTTATGGGGTGGGGCCACAACATTAGTAACAAAGAAACAGAATTTCCAGAGGATGAGGCCCGGAAATCAGGATTTTAGAAAGATTCCCAGGTGATTCTAATGTGCAGCCAAGGTTGAGAACCACTGGACTAAGGAGAGATGGA
>NW_006300018.1:462670-464932 GCF_000327345.1 Myotis davidii
TATGAAATTTTCTAAATGAAAAGTTAAATCAAGGGTTAAAAACCAATTTCCCCAAGACTCACACTTAAAGTCCAGCACAACTTTGGAGTCTGCTTTCTTTGTGATGGAAAGAAACAGCTCAAAATTTAACACTTCTCAATCCAAAAGCCACACTAACATCTGGATTTCAACAAAGATAAATGGTTCTGGGGCCCAAAGCAGCACTGACAAACTCTACCAAAATCAGATCTTCTGTCATTCTGAAACAGCAGGAACCTTGTCCATGGACAATGCCTGCCTATCACATTTCATCTTTGGAAACAGCATGCAAGGCTCCTCTCCCCCGACCAGGAAAGCCAAACAAATGTTAACCCTGCAGTCCTGCTCTTGCTGTGCTGTTTCACATCTATTTGATTATCAGAGCAGCCAGAAGAACCTTCAGGGAGAGGACAGGTACTTCCTCCCCCACAGGGGTGCCCAGATCGTTTCCCTGGGCTCCTGTTCACACCAGTCCGTCCACCTGGACACTGTCTTCTCTACCCATTCCCACCCGTTAGAATCTGGCCATCTCTAACTCACCGTTTGTTGACCATGTAGCAGGTGCTAAGCAGAGCCTGCATATTCATTCATCGCTCACTCATTCATTCAGCAAGTATGCAGTGAGACCCTCTAGGAGCCAGGTGCCCTATAATGGTGAGCCAAATAGACATTGGTCCCTGCCCCCAAGGAGCTATAGTCTAGAGCAGTGGTTCTCAACCTTGGCTGCACATTAGAACCACCTGGGAATCTTTTTAAAATCCTGATTTCTGGGCCTCACCCTCCGGAAATTCTGTTTCTTTGTTATGGGGTGGGGCCACAACATTAGTAACAAAGAAACAGAATTTCCGGAGGATGAGGCCCGGAAATCAGGATTTTAAAAAGATTCCCAAGTGATTCTAAGGTGCAGCCGAGGTTGAGAACCACTGATTTAAACAAAGCCACAGCTGATGCAACTTCTGTGGCCACGGGCCCCTCCTCTACTAGGCACGTGAAACATTAAATGTCAGTACATATTTTTAAGAACGCTGACTTCTCTAGTTAAAGTAACACATTGTAGAAGACAGCTGATTTCTCTAATCTGCTGCTATTCTGCATTTTTCTTTACTTTGTGAATCATCAGGATTCTAATTGGCTCATTCAAAATTTCAGTGGTCAGGAAGTATAGAAGATTCTGTTTTTCAGTCTGTCCCAATCCCCACTTCCCCAGGGCTCCACATTAGGCGATACGGGTCCCCAACCACAGGGTTGTCACATGACCTGAGCTAGTCCAAGTACTCCCAAGTCCCAACTCAAGTCCAGAGATGGGAATATGAGCCATACAAGATCACAGCATGTTTTCTCTGGGATTGAAACCATCTCTGGGCATCTAAGATTTCTAAGCTGCCATACCATATTATCACAAACCGGGTGGTTTACAACAATAGGAATTTATTCTTTCACAGTTCTGGAGGTTAGAAATTCTAAAGCAAGGCGGTGGCAGGGCCATGTGGGTAAGAATCTTTCCATGACTCCTCCTGGTTTCCGATGGTGCCAGCAGTCCTGGCTTGTAGCCATATCACTCTAACCTCTGCCTGGGTTGTCACATGGCCACATCTCCCCTCTGTCTCTGTGCCTGCGACTTCACAGGTGCTCTCCTTTCTATGTGTGTCTCTATTCTCTTGTCTTTTTACAAGGATGCCCATCATACTGGATTAAGGGCCCATGCTACTTCAGTATGTCCTCCTTTATACTTACATCTTAATTACATCTCAGACCCTATTTCCAAAAGAGAGCACAGTCACCGGTACCAGGGACAGGACTTCCATATATCTTTAGGGGGGACGCAAATGAACCCATAACACTAAGTGAGAAAGAGCTTCTCCCACTGATTGCCATGTAAGCCTGCCCGCCCACCTGAGAAGTAAACAGAACCAAGAGATGGAGAAAGGCCGGGAAGAAAGGGCCCTATGTTATTCAATTCCTGGAATGCATCTATGTCCCAAGCCCAGTCCACTTCTCGGATTTCCCAATAACATGACCAACAAAATGCCTTTCATATTTAAATGCATTTAGAATGGATTTCTGACACAATCAAGAGTTCTAATTAATACATCTACCAATGAACAATACTATACAATGTGATGTCAAATAGTTTTCCATAATCTGGGTGGGGAAGAGAGGGTAGGATATATATGACTGGCATGAGCAATAACTGTTGAAATTAAGTGATGGGTATATAGGAGCTTATTATATATATATATATAT
>NW_006300018.1:465486-473710 GCF_000327345.1 Myotis davidii
CAGCCCCTGTGGGAGAAACCAAGGAAAAGGGAAACTCCATCCTGCTCACTCCTCACAACCTCAGTTTGAACCTCGTGCTCCAACCCATACCCCTCAAGCCCTGTCCTGTCCCACTCACCCTGCCTCCTCAGATTCTGCTTGTTCTATTAATGCCTCACCCCTCTGCTGACGGATGGTCCAGGGGTCACCTGAGCTAGACTACCTTTGGTGAAGACCTCTGTAGGCTCCCCTCTGCCCGGGGGTCATACTTCCTCCTCTATTGCCACTCTGGTCAGGATGATCAATTCCTCCAGCATCAACCTGAAGGCAACAGGGTTAAAAAAGCAGACAAAAATAATTCCTACAGACAGGGCTGGGTCTATTCTTACCTTCTGCAAATGGTTCCCATTCATAAAAGCGGCCCATGAATGGCTTGTTGTTGTAGGATGCACACTGTACCTCCCGAATACTCCTACTGCTTTCTGGACACACCTAATAAAGCAAATAGTAAATACGCAATTAGTGTCCACATATATCTTTCTGTAGCCCCAGTCAAATCCCGGAGGACTGCTCCAACTTTGAATACCAGTCCTCTTATACCGAAATCAGGACTTGTGAAAATTTGCTGATTTTACCTCCATCAGAAATTTTAAATACAGATTCCAAGGCTCCACTCCAAGTTTACTAAATCAGAATCTTTGTAAGGACACTAAAGTTTCAGCAGGCTTCCCAGTTAAGTTTCAGAATCTGAAAACTACTAACCTAAACCTTCTGCTCCTGACAAGTTGGTCTGCCCACTTCCAAGGTCATGCATTTCTGTCTTTGGTCATGCCATTCACGTGCATGGCTTAATATTCCCAGCAAACATGTATAGAGAAAGCCCTTACCATGTGCAGCCACTGCTTTAAACATGTTACACATGTTGATTCAGTTAATCCTCACAACAACCAATGAGGTAGATAGGAGAGTTTGCAGACTCCTCACAGATGAACAATCTGAACATGGAGGAGCCACACAGCCAGCGAGGACAGAGACTGGATTTAACTCCAAGCAGTTTGGTCCCCACTAGGCTGCATCTCAGTGTCCTCCCCACCTTGTCTACATTCTGGTCTAAAGTCTCTCCACCACCTAGTGAAGGACCTCGCAGCCGTTAGCACGCAAAAGCATCACCCAGAGATCTCCCGGGGAATGCAAATTCCTACATCCCTCTCCCACGGCCTATCTTTCAGTAAGTCTGGGATGAGACCCAGAATCTGTATTTACCTAATTATCCAGGTGATTCTGATACTCTCAACTAGTCAGAGAAAATACCCAGCTCCCTATGGCCTCTTTCTTATTTGTAAATACTACAAAAGAGCAAAGAGTGACATAAAATAAATAAATGTGAAATAAGATATAGTAAGATCAGAATCTCTCATCCAAATCATGAATAAAGTAAGATCAAGCACTTTTTAAAATATATATATATATAAGTATATGTCTGTGTGTGTATGTATGTGTGTGTTACTGGGGGCCGAACCCACAACCTGGGCATGTGCCCTTGACTGGAATCAAACCCTTCAGTCTCCTGGCCGATGAGAGAACAGGAAGAAGAATGAAACCAGGTAGGAGGAGAGCATCTCCTGCTCAATAAAAGACAGTCGGGGAAGCTGCTGGTACAACCCTGCAGCAGCCTGAGCCAAACCACATGGAGCAAGAAGCCATGCAAAGTAGAACGTGATGGAGACTGGTGGGAAAAATGAGCTCCGACATCAGTGAGAAGCCAACAGGCCAGAAGGGCTCTGAAAGCCATGCTACTGGCAGCCCAAAAGCCAAACGCCAGGTGTCTCCAGGAAGGATTTGGTGTTGATGCCTTCTATAACCTTTTGGCCAGAACCAGAATTCAACTAGGATGTGATCAAGTTGGGCAACTTGGGAGAAGGCACCATCCTTGCAACCAGAAGCAATCACAAGGCTTTTGCTAAAAATACAGATTCTCAGGCCTCACACCGTGGGAAGGTGGGGAAAAGGGCCTAGGAACAGATGCTGGATTTGCTCTCTCAGGTAACTCTGGTGCAGTCAGCCTGACAACAGACTGTACAGCCACACCCAAACCTCAGTCTCCCTCCAAATTCCTTCATGTGCAATCACAAAGTGGTAGAGCTGTGAGAATCAATTCCAACCCCTTTGAGGAAACTGAGGTCTGGAGAAGTGGCATACTTTGCCAAAAGCCCCACAGTGATAAGAGACAGAGTCCAGAGCACTGTCACCACCCACCCTGGCTATAAAAAAACAAAATAGAGATCAGCTGCTGGGTGGCAGGTTTTCTAAGGGAACCAGACCAGAGCAAGTAGGCCAAATGTCCTTTTCCCAAATAACCACGCCTATGTAAAGCCACCTGCCTGCCATGAGGCCCCAGCAAGAAACTACCCTAATTAACCAGCTGGCAGTTACCAGAATTGGAAGCTGCAGACCACAAAAACTTAGCCTGTTTGCTTAATCCCTTTCTCTTCATCAGCAAAATAGTGCCAATAGGCCAGATGATGAACCCATGCACTGTCAGAATCATTGTGAACTGCTCAGAATTTGATCATATAAATGTCTATTTTACCTACAACCCAGGTGAAAAAAGTGCTAAAATGATTATGTGGGGTGTGTGTGTGTGTGTGTGTGTGTGTGTGTATAAAGAGAGAGATCAGTTAAAAGTGTTATCTCCAGAAGGTGGGTTATAGACATTTTCTCTTCACAATTAACTTTTGGTTTATTTATACTAATTTTTCTGCAGTAAATATGTAATACTTATGTAATAAAAATATGCCAGAGGTGAGCACTTCCAAACACATCTGGCCTTTAGCCACTTCACATGTGCTTCTAGTTTACAACCTCATGGTGTGTTTCCATGTCCCACTACTGCCTGGCGTACTGATTACATCCATATGCATCTGCCAAGCCAACCAGTTACAGGTGATAGATGGGTCATTCAGGACCCCCTTTCTCTAGTTATCAACAAGTACTTTATATTTGAGCACAGTCAGAGGCACGAGGACTTAGGTGGCATCCAATACACAGTAGGGGGTCACCTACAATTGCCAGGAGGCAGCCAAGCCCAGAGGTTGACTATCCAACTAGCAGTTAGCATGGGGAGGTACAGCAAGAAGTAACATGCCCTGGCAGATGGGCATGACACTGTGTGTGACCCTGAGCAGGGACCCACATGATGCCAGGCAAGCTGCCAGTTAGAAGCAGGGCGCCACTTCCTGAGATGGAGAAGGATCTGGTTAGAGAAATGCAAGGCTCACAGGGCCCAGATGTGGAAGTGAGTTACTGAGATGGAATTATGGTGCAGATGAGGAAGCAGAAGCGTGGGGTGGTGGTGGTGGTGATGATATTAAGAACAGGTAACTTTTATTGAGTACTTACTAACTGCCAAACACTGCACCATGTGATTTATGTATATCAGTTCATTTAATCCTCATGACAGTTAATATACTCATTTTACAGATAAGGAAACCAAGACAACAAAAAGTTAAATGAGCTGCCCAAGATCATGCATAAGGCTAATAAGTGGGGGAGTCAGTATCTGAACCCAGGCACTCTGAGTCTAGAACACATGCTAGTAACCACTATGCCATGATGGCCCTTGAGACTGTGTGGACAGCAAAGTTAATAAGCAAAGAATTATCAGACAAGAGGGCCTTGAATGCCATCAGGAGGAATCCTAGAGGCCAAGGTCAGAGTCAGCCTCTGAGGTATGGCGAAGTGGCCCCGGTGTCAGGAGCTGGAAGCTGTGGGCTGAGGATAAAAACCAGCGAGGCTGGGGAAATTGTTTGGGGTCTCTTTTGTAGTTTATATTTATTTTTACTTGTTATACTATTATCATTACATGATCTCCTCTCAGTTTACAGGTTGTCTAAAATTAACATTTCATTTCACATTAGTTGTGGTTTAAGTGGGCTCTTTCCTGATACCATAGACCAGGGGTGGGCAACCCCTGGCACACGTGCCAAACATGGCACACCAGTAACTTTTGCTGGCACGCGAAACCCTCTCTTATAATCTTCCATTTACAATTTTTTTCTTAATATCGACTTTTTTATTTTTCAGATAAATTCAGTGTAGGTGCATCTTAGATAAATAAATAATTTTACATAACAAGTTATCTGAAAGACCATAGACATGGATTGATGAGAGAGGGGAAGAGCAATTTCTATGCCTCTGCCTTAACTCTCCATGCCTTCCTAGATCCGACCAGTGTTTTGGTTTCATTCACATATGCTTATGAATCTTTGTTCTCAGTGATGAATTTTGTTAAGTCTCATAAGAGGAGTAGCCTGATGGATGAAAGTAGTAGCTCGTGCATATCTCTGAAGGGCACGAAATATAAACCTGATATAAAATCTCTGTCATCAGTGATGCAGCAGCAAAAGTCCCACTGATAATATCAAACGGAGTCATAAAGGTTCCTGTCGGACTATCAGTGTACTTAATTTTATTATTTCTTCAAGATTCTTCACATACGTACACCTTAAGAGATATCAAGCAGGAGTAACATGTTCTAAAAAAATTAGGGTTGGCACGAAGAATTTTGAGTCAGAGATTTTGCTGGTTTTGGCATGCACTCACAAAAAGGTTGCCCACCCCTGCCATAGGCTGAGTCACCCTCACTTTATCAGTAATTTTTTTTTACACTGTGAGCTAGCTTTGGGCAGATTTTCTGCAGACAGCAGATCCCTTCCATGGACACAGATTCTTGGAATTTTCTGGCCAGAAATCTGTGACAGGGAAAAAGTCATGTTGATAGAGATCAGGCTCACTCAGGACGGGACCAGAAAAGACTGGAGCTTCGGAGCCAAGTGATGCCCCCTGGGAGATAAGCTCCTTCAAATGAGTCTCTTCTGCCCAAAGAAGGAGGGATGTATCCACTGGTCTCTTATGGAAAGAGGAAGAAAGATGCACTTCAATATAAAACTCTCAGGCCCTGGCCAAGGTTCCATCTAGACAACGGTCTGGGGTTGCTATGAGTCACAAGGCGTGTTATGGAAACTGGGGTTGTGTTTCCAGTGACCCTGGTTAATCGGAGATAACAACGGACTCCACCCAACTTCATTGTTCAAGTGGCCACTGTTGGTGATCACACAGTTAATTTTTGGTAATTAATTACTTTCAGTTCCCCAGGAGACTAAAAAGCATCATCTGCAATGAAAGTGGCAACAGGGAACATGACCTTGAAGTGTGCCTGAGTAAAATATGCACTTTTTTTTATCCTTTGCATTGCTCTGGATTCAAACAAAAGGTCAGCTATCATAGCATCATATGATGTATTTAATATCACCACAATAAGGAAATCTAAAAAAAAACTCACAAAAACAAATCTAAAAAATATGTCCACACTACCATAAGAAAGTGGCTGGGACCTTGGGCAAAGCACTTTGCTTCTCTAAACCTAAATTATTCTATCATGCCGACCTCCCAGGGATTTTGTGAGAATTAAATTCGTAAATTCGTTTAAGTTTCTAGCTCATAGCAATGCTCAATAAATGTTAGCTGAATTGGAATCTAAATAGACAACACAGGTGAAGCCACCAGTTCCAGAAGCTGTAAGTTCCTGAAAGGTAGGTGTTTGGAGCAAAATCCTCTCCTTTGTTTTCCAGCTATAGAATAATGTAACCATAGACCAAAATTTCCTACAAGTAATCCAGCACATTTTTCAACAAATATATTTATTATCTGCTTTCTCAAGCTATTCGGAATTCAACTTTGCAAAAACTCTTCTGTCACCCCACCACTGCCAGCACACCTCACATGGAAAGAGAAGTGGTTTTTATGAAGCCATAATTATCCTAATTCCAAAACTAGATAAAGACACTACAAAGAAAGAAAATTATAGGCCAATATTCCTGATGAACACAGATGCTAAAATCCTCAGCAAAATAATAGCAAATGGGATCCAGCAATATATTAAAAAGATCACACACCATAACCAAGTGAAATTTATTCTGGGGATGCAAGGCTGCTACAATATTCACAAATCAATAAATGTGATACATCACATAAACAAAATGAAAGGTGAAAATCACATGATCATATCAATAGAGGCAGAAAAAGCATTTGACAAAACCCAGCACTGTTTTTTGATAAAAACTCTCAGCAAAGTGGGAAGAGAAGGATCATACCTCAACATAATAAAGGCTATATATGACAAACCTACAGCCAACATCATTCTCAATGGGCAAAAACTAAAAGTGTTTCCCTTAAGAACAGGATCAAGGCAAGGATGTCCACTTTCACCACTCTTATTCAACACTAGGCCCAGTGCACGAATCCATGCACCAGTGGGTTCTCTCGGCCTGCCCTGCGGGATCAGGCCAAAAATGGCTCCAGGGATTGGGCTGAAACAATCTCTGACATCCCCTGAGGGATCCCAGATTGCGAGAGGGTGCAGGCCAGGCCAAGGGACCCCACCAGTGCACGATCAGGGCTGGGAAGGGACATGGGAGGATGGCTAGCCAGGGAAGACCTGTGGGAGGGGTCCTGGGCATGTCTGGCCCATCTCATTCAGGCCCAATCGGCTGGACCCCAGCAGCAAGCTAACCTACCAGTCAGAGCGTCTGTCCCCTGGTGTTCAGTGCACATCATAGCGAGCGGTTGAGCGGCCTTAGCATATCATTAGCATATTACACTTTGATTGGCTGAACGGACTGGACACTTAGCATATTAGGCTTTTATTATATAGGATAGTACTGGAAGTCCTAGCCACAGTGATTAGACAAGAAGAAATAATCAAGGCAAGGATGTCCACTTTCACCACTCTTATTCAACACTAGGCCCAGTGCACGAATCCATGCACCAGTGGGTTCTCTCGGCCTGTATATACCAATAATGAACTCTCAAAAAGAGAAACTTAAAAAAATCCCATTTACCATTGCAACAACAAAAAATAAGATACCTAAGAATAAACTTAACCAAGGAGATAAAAGATCTGTACTTGGAAAACTATAGGACATTGAGAAAAGAAAAAGAGAAAGATACAAACAAATGGAATAATATACCATGTTCATGAATTGGAAGAATTAACATTGCTAAAGTGTTCATGCTACCCAAAGAGATCTATAGATTTAACGCAATCTCTATTAAAATACCAATGGCATGCTTCACAGATCTTGAACAAATACACAAAAAATTTATATGGAACCATAAAAGACCCTGCAGCAATCTTGAGAAAGAAGAATAAAGTTGGAGCAATCACAATACCGGATATCAAACTATACTACATAGGCATTATAATCAAAACAATCTGGTACTGGCACAAGAACAAGGATATAGAGCAATAGAACAGAACAGAGACCCCAGAAATTGACCCACACCATTATGGTCAATTAATATTTAACAAAGGATGCAAGAACATACCATGGAGTAAAGACAGTCTCTTCAACAAATAGTATTAAGAAAACTGGACAGACACATGCAAAAAGATTAAAGTAGACCACCAACTTACACCATACACAAAAATAAACTCAAAATGGATAAAAGACTTAAATGTAAGCCATGAAACCACAAAAATCCTATAAGAAAAAATAGAGTAAAATCTCAGACATATCACAAAGCAATATGTTCACCAATACATCTCCTAGGACAAGGGAAACAAAAGAGAAACAAATGGGACCACACCAAAATGAAAAGCTTCTGCACAGCAAAAAAAAAAAAGCCACCATCAAAATAAAAAAGTAACCCACCATATGCAAGAACATATTTGCAAATGATACATCTGATAAGAGATTAATATCCAAAATATACAAAGTACTCATTCAACTCAACAAAAGACAAACAATCCAATTAAAAAATAGGAAAAGGCCTAAATAGACACTTTCCCAAAATGGACATACAAATGGTCAAGAGACATATGAAAAAATGCTCAAAGTCACTAATCACCAGAGAAATGCAAATCAAAACAATGAAATATCACCTCACAAAATGGCTATCATCAACAAATCAACAAACAACAAGTGCTGGAGAGGACGGGAAGAAAAAGGAACCCTCTTGCACTGCTGATATAGCCACTATGGAAAACAGTATGGCGTTACTTCAAAAAATTAAAAATGGAATCCTCTTTTCCAATTTGCGTGCCTTTTATCTCTTCTTCTTGTCTGATTGCTGTGGTTAGAACTTTCAGTACTATGTTGAAGAAGACTGGTGAAAGTGGACATTCTTGTCTTGTTCCTGTCCTTAAGGGAAACACTTTTAGTTTTTGCCCATTGAGTATGACAAT
>NW_006300018.1:473738-476551 GCF_000327345.1 Myotis davidii
GACAAAGAAGCATGAACAGACTGTTGAATCTCAGAGGGAAGGCAGAGGAGGGTGAGTGGAAAGAAATCAACCAATGAACTTATATGCATAACCTGTGGACACAGACAATGGGGTGGTGAGGGCCTGGGGGTGGAGAGAGCTGGTTGGAAGAGGTTAATGGGGGGGTAGGGGGGAAAGGAGGACCTATGTAAAACTTTCAACAATAAAGGTTTTTAAAAATGGGCAGAAGACCTGAATGAACACTCCTCCAAAGATGATATACAAGAGACATATGAAAAAATGCTCAAAGTCACTAAGCATCAGAGAAATGCAAATTAAAATGACAATGAGATATCACTTCCCACCTGTCAGAATGGCTACCAAAAAATTAAAAATGGAACAGCCATTTGACGCAGCAATCCCACATCTGGGAATATATCCTAAAACCTGAAACACCAATAAAAAAGAACACATACATCCCTATGTTCATAACAGTGTTATTTACAACTAGAGGCCTGATGCATGAAATTCGTGCATAGCTAGGGTCCCTAGGCCTGGCTGGCAATCAGGGCCAATCTGTGGGGCGACTGGCGGAGTGATCGAGGGCGGGGCCCCTGCTGGCACCCACCTTGGCTGGCCTGGAGCCTGCGGGCTGGGGGCAGCTCCTGCATTGAGCGTCTGCCCCTTTGGTGGTCAGTGAGTGTTACAGCAATCAGTCGTTCCACAGGCTGTTCCACCATTCAGTTGATTGGCATATTAAGCTTTCATTATATAGGACTAGAGATCTGGTGCACAAAAATCAGTCCAGCCTGTGCCCTCTCGCAGTCTGGGACCCCTCGGGGGATGTCCACCTGCTGGCTTAGGCCTGCTCCCTGGGGGATTGGGCCTAAGCTGGCAGTCAGACATCCCTCTGGCAGCCCGGGAGACCTCGGGGGATTTCCACTTGCCAGCGGGGAGCAGGCCTAAGCTGCAGTCAGATCCCCTTAGCACTGTGAGGAGGTGGGAGAGGCTCCCGCCACCACCTCTGTGCTGGCAGCCATCAGCCTGGCTTGTGGCTGAGCAAAGCTCCCCCTGTGGAAGCGCACTGACCACCAGGGGGCAGCTCCTGCATTGAGTGTCTGCCCCCTGGTGGTCAGTGTGTGTCATAGTGACCAGCCATTCCCAGTCATTCTGCTGTTAGGGTCAATTTGCATATTATCCTTTTATTATATAGGATTGCTAAGATCTGGAAGCAGTACAACTGTCCATCAATAGATGAGTGGATAAAAAAACTGTGGGACAGTTACACAATAGAATACTATACAGTTGTAAAAAAGATCATCTCTTACCATTTGGGACAGCCTGGATAGACCTGGAGACTATTGTCTAAGTGAAATAAGCCAGTCTTAGAAAGACAAATACCACATGATCTCACTTATTTGTGGAATCGAACAAAATGAATTGACCAACAAAATAAGACCTGAAGCATGGAGGCATGGGATAGACTGACATACCAAGTATACTGATTAATAATGTGGATTTCTTTTCAATAGATGGAGTTACACATATGTTGATATATGCGATTTGATATGTATGCTATTTTGTTGTATTGACAGCAAGCTTCAAAACTTCATATGTCAAATTTTCTGAAGGTGTTAAATTCATTATTTTGAAGAAAAGTGCTGCTGAGTACTTTGGGAAGATTATTATGACCATGCTTCATCTCAAGATACTTTTGAATGCTGGTTTAAATGCTTTAAAAGTTTTGATTTCAATCTGAAAGAGAACATCCAGGTCAACCGAAAAAGTTTGAAGACCAACAATTACAAGCATTGTTGGATGAAGATGCATGTCAAACGCAAAACAACTTGCAGAAAGATTAAACGTTGCTCAGATTTCCCATTTACAAGCAATGGGAAAGATTTTAAAGGAAGGAAAATGGGTGCCACATCAACTGAATGAAAGACAAATGGAAAACTGAAAAGTCATCAGTAAAATGTTGCTTCAACGGCACGAAAGAAAGTCTTTTTTGCATCGAATTGTGACTGGTGATGAAAAGTGGATTTATTTTGAGAAACCCAAATGCACAAAATCATGGGTTGATCCAGGTCAAGCATCAACATTGACTGCAAGGTCAAATCACTTCGGAAAGACAATGCTCTGTGTTTGGTGGGATCAGGAAGGTGTGGTGTATTATGAGCTTCTAAAACCAGGTGAAACTGTTAATACTGGTCGTTACCAACAACAAATAATCAATTTGAATAAGTTTTGATCGTGAAACAACCAGAATGTGCCAGAAGACACGGCAAAGTAATTTTCCTTCATGATAACGCACCATCACATACTTCAAAACCAGTTAAAGACACGTTAAAAGATCTTGCCTGGGAAGTATTAACCCACCCGCTATATTCACCAGACCTTGCTCCTTCAGATTACCACTTGTTCTGATCAATGGCACATCCACTTTCTGAGCAGCACTTCAAATGCACGAAGAAGTGGGAAATTGGGTCTCTTAAAACAAGTAAAGTTCTATTGGGACAGTATCCACAAATTACCTGAAAGATGGGGGAAATGTGTAGCTAGCGATGGACATTACTTTGAATAAAGCACTTCTGATGTTTTCTCTTGAAATTACCGTGTTTTCTTTGATTACAAAATCTGCATTATAAACCAGTACATCTAGTACCTGGATGTGAGGGTAGGGGGACGAGGGGAGATAAACCAACTTATATACATAACTCATGGACACTGAGCGGGTGGGTAGGGGCTGGGTGAAGGAGAAAATGGGAGACATCTGTAATACTATCATCAATTTAAACATATAGGACGCGCACTGCGGCAGCCAACCGGCCTGA
>NW_006300018.1:476615-489893 GCF_000327345.1 Myotis davidii
GGCTGGCCAACAGCCTTGGCTGGCAGAAATTTGAGGTCTGGAGACCTTTGAGGTGCTTAGTCTTGGGCAACTGCACTGGACCTGGAATCAGGGCACCTGAGTGGGAGATGGGGTGGAGAGGCTTACCTGGTGGCCGCCGCAGTCCCCGCGGCCTGTGCATAGCAGCCCGGCATTTGGCCCTGGTCGGAGCAGTGGCGAGAATAGGGGTGGCAGGAGGCGCGAGGCCCAACCGGGGTGCTTACCCTGCCCACGTGAGCCCAGCAGCACCAGCAGGCAGGGCATGGTGCCCTGTGAGGAGCTGGGGTTACATAGCAGACCAAAGGGGAAGCAAGCTGGGAGTGAGGCCTTGGGCCAGCCGGATCCCTGAGCGACGTGGGCGGGGCTGGAATGCACGGTGCGCTCTCATTGGCCAACAGGATCTCATGCGGGGTGGGCGGGGCCAGAGTTGGAAACCCTGGTGGAGTGGGCTGGGCTGCAGACCAGTGCCTTTTAGGCCTTGGCCTGGGAATTCTGCAGACAACCAGTGTACTGGCTACCAGCGCATCAGAGGTCAGCCCTGCTTCGAGAGAGAGGACGTGGCGGAAAGTGGCAAGGCCACAGGAGGGATGGGAAATGTTGCGTCCATCTTTGGGAAACACAGCTGCCATGGTCTTCAGTAACTATGGACAGATAATCTTTGGTCTCCCTTCTACAGAAGAGGAAGCTGAGACTCAAAGAAGGGAGCTTTCTGCAACACCTCACCCACTTCTCATACCTGAGTCTGTGCAGCATTGTTTTCGTTGAAAGTAGAGGTCACCAGCCCAAACAGAGGGAAGGAGCCTCTGCCCCACTTCTGCCGTCAAAATATTGTGCAAGTGCATCCAATCGGCAGAAACGAATTCATATCCAGAAACCTACCTGCGAAGGAGTTTGGACAGTTGTATAGTTTAATGCAACATTTTTAAACAAAAAACAATGTGCAGCCAGCGTCTTATTTTATTCCAAATGCAACTGATAGACCATCAGAACCATCTGCAGATGTTTTGAAATACATGCAAATATTCTTAAAGGGGATGTGTATATCTGGTGCTGCTGATTTATAAAGGAGGCATTAGACCATCGGCCCTGGGGCCAATCGGGGCCGGCCAGGGGCAGGTTGGCTCTGGGAGTGCACTGACCTCCTGGCTGGCCAGGGTGAGGGACCCCACCTGTGCATGAATTCGTGCACCAGGCCTCTAGTATACATATTTGAAACCTATATAATTTTATTAACTGATGTTACCCCAATAAATTAAATAAAAATTAAAAAAAAAGAGTTGGGTCAAGGCTTTGGATTTTAAAAAACTAAGGTCTCCTTAGATTTCAAACACTTCTTTTCCCCGTTCAAGTTCATAATGTTCTCCTAGAGCAGCAATTTTCAACTGGTGTGCTGTGGCAGGCACACTGGTGTGCTACAATAATTTTTAAAACGTGCAATTCCTGACTCTTTAGGCAGGGGCACTGACCTCTTTTTCCTTAGATTGTCAAATAAAAAAAAATGGCAACAGCCAACACAACAACAGATGTCTGGTGTAAATTATTCGAGATTATATCTATTTTTTTTGCCAGGTCAGCAAAAACTCTATTTTTTGATGTGTCCCAAAATTTTAGTAATTAGTCTGTGTGCCATGAGATGAAAAATGCTGTAAATCGAGGTCCTAGAGAAAGGTGTTTCCCTCTCATCCAATGCATACATCACAGACCCAACGGATGCTAAAATCTAGGCCTATCCTGGGAGTGCTTGCTTATTTCTCCCTCGTTAGAATATTAACATCTCTATGCCTGTGAGAAGTTCTAGAAGAGAACAGCTTTTTTCTAACTAACCAGGAAGTATATGGCAAGATGCAAACTTTTTAAAACATTCAAAACTCCTACTTTCCCAAGGAGCATAAATTTCCTAGTGGCTACTTCAGGGATCACATGAGTAAGATTGATTTCCTTCTCTCTGCTGTCTGCTAGGGCAGGATGTGAAATGCCTTCAAAGGTAAACAATGACTGTGCTCCTGCCGTATGCCAGGTGTTGTGGATTAAGGATACAGAGAAGAACCCCTCATAACTGTCTCCTGCAAGGATTTCACAGGTCAAAGTGAGAAAAATACATCAACCAAAATACTGGGTGTGTAAAAGTAGGTTTACAGTTGTTCATATGGAAAAAGATACACAGGTTATGATTATTACAATAGCTTTACTAACTCAAAATAATGTCATTCATAACTATAAACCTATTTTTGCACAGCCCTAAGTAGTAATTCAATGAGAAAAATTTAATTTATTATTTGGACACTAAATTTCTAACCTTGCAAAACAAGGAGTTAACTGATCTTTCCTCATGTTAATAAATTAAGGAAATAAAAATTGTCAGTATACTATATATAATTTAAAATATAACTGAAAATTGAAATGTGGCTAGCAGAGATCAGCAGAGTGGGAGGACAGGGGTGAGTGAGGAGTTGGCAGAGTGAGGAGTTGACAGAGAAAATTTGAAGTTGATATATCAAGAAGCAGCGGTATTAGTGTGCTATTTAGAGTTATGGAAAGAATGACCAGAAAAAAATAAGCATTAAATATAGCTAACTGTGATTGTATCTTGGAAGAGGGACTAGGATATACCTCTCTACCACTGTTATTATTTTTTATTTTAAAGCAAGAGAGAGAGGGAGAGAGAGAGAGAGAGAGAGAGAGAGAGAGAGATCAATCAGTTGCCTCCTGCTCGTGCCCCAATCAGGGATCCACAACCTGGGTATGTGCCTTGACCAGGATTTGAACCCACCACCTTTTAGTGTATGGGACAATGCTCCAGCCAACTGAGCCACATCAGCCAGGGCAACCACTGTTCCATTTCTTACTATTTGTACATTTTATAATCATGAAAAGTGACAATTGTGAACAATTCATATACTAGTATAGGTGTGAGTGATTCATACATTCATAGTTCATACATATAAAATATTTGTGACTATTTCCATTTAATATTTATATACTTAATAAGTACACTTAATATTTATATATTCATATAAAGTTCACATAGGTATATGCAAGGCCACTGACAGAATATGAAGAAGTCAACTGGAAAACTTTCCGTGGAAAATTCCAAGCAGTGTAGAAGATGGAAAGCAGAATGTTCTGAAAAGCTCTGACACTAGCACAGATTTCCCAAATAAGAAGGTTTGGAGACAAGCTCACGATAAGAGAAAGTTCAAGGTCCTGTCCATCCAATAACTGGCCCACAGTAACTGGCAACTTTTACACCTTACAGAATTGCATTAAATTATTGCCTGGCCCACCTGCTAAGTTTCTTCTTAAAACTGCAGTCAGGAAGTTGTCAATTTCTCTTCCATTCAGTGTCAAACTAAAAATGGGGCAAAATTAGAATCTGCCTGAACAGAGCATGCTTAACTACACTGGAGATTTGTCCAGCATCTTCCCTTGATTTCACATACTGCGAGGCAGAAACAACTCCACACGAATAAATCCAGTGTCAGAATCCAGGCCCACTCCTCCCCTACCCACGCCCCCCTCCAAGGAAATTTACTGAAGAGACACCCATACCAGAGCTCATCACACTCTAATCCCTGCCTTGCACTTACAGCCTCCCTTATGCAGGAGCTGGAGCGCCAGTCCCTCTCCAGGAGAAAGAAGTGGTCCAGAGAAGGCAGCAAGAGACACCACCTCCAGCAGTGTCCAGGTCTGCTCATGTATTTAGCAAATAATAATACAAAACCCAGAAACAGAATTTTACTTTAATTGTATCCCCTCAGGCACCAGAATAACTGCAGTTTGGTTTTCTTATTCCCCAGTTTCACCCTTTAAATGCGCTAGTTCTTTCGTTCCCAAGTCTTGGCCATGAGTTTCCGTGAAAAAGAAACAACTATTTACTCGAGTCCTTGAGTATTTGCTATTTTTTGCCACAGCTGAGGAAATGCAGGGCTGTGCGTGTTAGCCCTTCCCTGCTGAAGACACACTTGCAGGTGAACACCGCTCACTGGGCAAACTTCTGACTCACTGGATGGACAGGACCTCTAACTTTCTCTTATCGTGAGCTTGTCTCCAACCTGCTTATTTCCTCTCATAACATTAATTGTACTCTGCCTAAACTCCTTTGGCAACAAAGCACCTTAAAAATTTACACTCTAGCCCTGGCCAGTTTGGCTCGTGGATAGAGTGTCGGCCTGCGGATCTTGGCCATGAGTTTCCGTGAAAAAGAAACAACTATTTACTCGAGTCCTTGAGTATTTGCTATTTTTTGCCACAGCTGAGGAAATGCAGGGCTGTGCGTGTTAGCCCTTCCCTGCTGAAGACACACTTGCAGGTGAACACCGCTCACTGGGCAAACTTCTGACTCACTGACAGGTTTCCCCCACACTCACTCTTGTTCCTTGGCCATGATGGGAGTATAAAGGGATTCTAGATCCCTGTCACTCCCTCTTCCTAGAAAACTCTCCCCTCACCTGGATAGCCTGCTTCTCTGTTAGATTAGTATGATTTTTCACAATATTGCCCTTTCACTACTTCCCTCTTTGAATAGGAAGATATGCATAATTGGGGAATTCCTGTCATCTCTTCATGTTGGACATGGGAGAGGATAGGTCATTGGTGCTAAGATGCTGGAGCACTGGGGTCCACAAGGAGAGTGTGCAAGTAAGACTGAACACAGCAGGACTGAGCCTGCTCTCCTTAAGAAGGGCCTGCTTGCAAGGTTGGTCCATGGCTGGCGTCTGGAAACTTGGAAGTAGACGGGTTTCCACAACTCCCTAAGTGATAAGAGCGACTCACTATGCCCAAACCATAGTTTATGCTAAACATAGGCTTTTCTTTTGGACTCTGGAATTTTGTATGTGGCAGGCAGAGAGTGCCTTCATGACCAGCCCCCAATAAAAACTTTGGGCAGGGAGTCTCTGATGAGCTTCCCTGGTAGACAACCCTCCACAGACGTTGTCATAACTCAATGCTGGGGAATTCAGTGTGTCCTGTGAGACTCCACTGGGACAGGACTCTTGGAAGCTGGTGCCTGATTTCCTCTAGACTTGGCCCCATGTACTATTCTCTCTGTAGATTTTTCTCTATATCCTTTCATTGTAATAAATCATAGCTGTGCATATGACTGTAGACTACATGCCGAGTCCTGTGAGTCCTCCTGGCAAATCATCAAACCTAGGTGTGGTTTTGGGGACCCCTAACAGAGAGTTTTAAAGTGTTTACAGGGTATAAAACTTCCAATCAAGATGGTCATGAAGGTGAATACAGTACTCAAATCCTCTCACCACATCAAAATTACAGCTAAACTACAAAACAACCATCATTTAGAACCTCCTGAAATCTAGCTAAACAGAAGTCCTACAACTAGGAATACAAAGAAGAAGCCACATCAAGACTGGTAAGAGGCGCAAAAAGGCAGAATGGGCTAGTCCTACACCTACAAGTGGCATTTTAAGATCAGGAGGGATATCTTAGCTATGGAGGTCCCCCCTGAGGAGAAACGAGTCCAAGCCACACCAGGCCGCCAAGCCTAGAGTTCCATTGCTAGGACTTGGAGTCCCTATAACTTCTAGCTGTGAAAACCAGTGGCTGAGTGAAACAGAGGACAGCTGGAGTCCCAGGCATTCCTCTTAAAGGGCCCACACATGGACTTACTCAGACTCACTTGATCTAAGCTCCAGCACTGGGGCAGCAGCTTAAAAAGTACCAGGGACATGTGTGGAGGAAATGAATTATCTGGCATCAGGGAGAGAGCTGGGGGACAGCTTTCTGCCAGACAAAAGTGATGGCAGAGGCCATTGTTCTTTTTCTTAGACTGACCCCCAACCACAGAGCCAGCATGTGGGCACCATACTGAATCTTCATCAACATGGCTCACATTGTTCGTCTTGCTCTAGTGATTCCCTGAGACCCCAGCACCACACAACTTGCAGGCCCACCCAAGCTGTTTCCAGTGGCTTTTTCATACAAATGGCCTCTCTTGTCTCGTGCTTTGGACTTCCTTAAAATCTCTCAAATAAGCAACAGCTGGCCTCTTCATACACCATACCTTCTGCTAAGGGCCTCAGGCCCAGTACTAGCAGCAGCAGGCCTTCACAACTTAGCCTCTCCTGGGCACCTCCAAGTACAGCACAAGAAGCAGCCATCTGCAGATCATTCTGTATCTTGTGCTGAGTGGCCCCAGCCAGGGCACAGGCAGCTCACCTTGTACCTTCTGGAATGCCCCAGAGCCAGTGCACCTGGTGGACAGCCTCAGACCACCTCAGATTTCAACCTTACCACTTCCACTAATGGCACACTCAAAGGGTAGACTTGGTGAGCAACAAAGCCACATTGAAGCAAGTCCTAATACATATGATTGACTCCTGCACAGCAGCTCCTACACTGCAGTTGCAGCTAGTCCTCACAGCTGAATGGCCTGGGAGGGGGGAGGGGTGTGTCAACAGCAATCAAGGCTCAACTAGAATAGGACAGTGCAAATAGCCCACACAGGGGCACACCTTGAGTACCTAGCTTGTGTGACTGGAGAAGCTGTGTGACTGAACCCTACAGGACCCTACTATACAAGATCACTCTATCAAATCTGGGAGAATTAGCAGCTCTATCTAATACATAGAAACAAACATAGGGGAGTAGCCAAAATTCAGAGACAAAGAAACATGTCCCAAATGAAAGAGCAGGAGAAATCTCCAGAAAAAGAACTAAATAAAACAGAGGCAAAAAAAACTACAAGATACAAGTTTAAAATAATGGTTATAATTATGCTTACGTAACTCAGTGAGTACTTCAAGGAACTGTAATGAGAACTTCAACAGCATGATAAAGTACAAAGAAAACATTAAAAAGACCACTCAGAAATGAAGGATACACTAACTGAAATGAAGAATAATTTACAGGGAATCAATAGTAAAGTAGATGAAGGTGAGAATCAAATCAGCAATTTGGAATAGAAGAAGCAAAAAACACCAAATCAGAACAGCAAAAGAAAAAGGAACCCAAAACAATGATGTAAGGAGCCTCTGGGACAACTTCAGGGGACCAACATTCACATCATGGGAGCACCAGAAGGAGAAGGGAGAGAGCAAAAAATTGAAAACCTACTTGAAAAAATAATGACAGAAAATTTCCCTAACCTGGTGAAGGAAATAAACATACAAGTACAGGAAGCGCAGAGTACCAAACAAGATGAACCCAAGATGAATCCACACCAAGACACATTATAATTAAAATGCAAAAGGTTAAAGACAAAGAGAGAATCTGAAAAGCAGCAAGAGAAAAACGGTCAGCTACACACAAGGAAGCTCCCATAAGACTGTCAGCTTATTTCTCAATAGGAACTTTGCAGGCCAGAAAGGAGTGGCAATAAATATCCAAAGTGATGAAAAGCAAGGACATACAACCAAGATCAATTACTCTAGCCCGTGAAACTATCATTTATAATCAAAGGACATATAAAGGCCTTCCAAGACAAGGAAAAGGTAAAGAAGCTCATCACCACCAAGCCAATATTAAACAAAATGTTAAAGAGTCTTCTTTAAGAAGAAGAGAAGAAAAGATAAAAAATATGAACAATAAAATTGAAAAAAATACATGTTTATTAATAATTGAACCTAAAAACAAAATAAACAAGCAGAACAGAAATAGACTCATAGATACAGAGAGCATTTTGATGGTTGTCAAATGGGAGAGGGGTTGGAAGAATGGGTGAAAAAGGTGAAGGTATTAAGAAGTACAAATTGGATAGTTACAAAATAGTCACGGGGATGCAAAGTACACCGGCCACAATGGGTTCTTAAACTGGACCGGAGGGCCGGAACAAAAGCATGGATGGAGTGTGTGAACTAATATAAATTCAAAGTAAACATCATTACATAAAAGGGTACGGTCTTTTTTTTCAATAGTTTTATTCATTTCAAACGGGCCGAATCCGGCCCGCGGGCTGTAGTTTGCCCACGGCTGGTCTAATCACTGGGGTTTACACCTGAAACTGATATAATATTGTTTGTCAACTGTAATTGAGAAATAGGAATTATTTTAAAAATAATTTTTAAAAATGAAAGTGTTCATAAAGTATGGTCCAAGTCACAAGAAGCCATGGGCTTATAAAAAGAAGATATACAGTAACAGAACTGCTAAGGAATGCTTACTCAATAAGAGTAAATAGGATGTGGCTTGGGGTGATAGGGTGCACTGGGGAGGACACTGCGCAAAATGTTACAGCAGAGAAGGCAATTAAACCTGAATGATCCTTTGCCAATATTTTATTATTATGTCTACTACAGCTTTGTCCTGGGTTTGAAACATTGTTTTGCCTATTTCCAAAATATACTGAATTCACAAGAATTTTTGAAGATTCATTGCAATTCAATCTCCTCAGTAGTGGAGTTACCTCAGAACCTAGAGAAACCATGTTTGATACATGGGCTAGACAGCCCTGCTATTGGAAGCATAGGTCTGGCAAGAAGTGCACCGTCTAAAGAAATGTAGGTTAGATGAAAAAATGCTTAGAAGATATCAGGTCCACATATATGCAAAATACCCTCTCCCTTTTCCATTATCTTTGATTTACTTGGTCTTCAAAATTGAGAAACAGACTAGTCAATGGGAGAATGAGTTCTCCACTGGAAATGAATTCATTTCATCTTAAAAGAATTGCAATGAATGAACAGGGACAATGTCTAATCACTGGCACTAACATTTCTTTTTGATTTATGGTCCTCACAAATTTGTTACAAGACGAGCAATGATGCTCAATTAAGACTTACTGGTTGACTGATTAGTAATGGCTTTCGAAAAATTACTGCTTTACAAAAATTAATAATTCCTGAAGTCTGTCAGTTGAAGAACAAGCTAAAAAGCAATCCAGGAATTCAAAGAAATTATTAAAATCACAAATTAAGTCATTTCTATGGACTCCATGGCAGGAAATATATTTTTAATGAGGAAATTGAAGCTAATATATAACAGGTGTCCTGTTACCCAGTAACAGAGTATTAAAGCAGATTAAATTATTAATAAAAAATATAGCAACTTGGAAATTTAACCTTTACACATTCTCCATTCCTTTCTCTTTTATATATACTTTTTAAACTGATATTTTTTTAAACACATTTGGTCATATTGTGTAATTTCCATTTATAATTTCCTTTGCTATTCATTAGTTGTGAAATCTTCAATTACTCACTATCAGACTTTCTCAAGATCTGTATCTAAAGTGTGTGTATGCCTGGAAGAGCAGGGAGTCTCCAAGGAAACTGACTGGGTGATACTGAGGCTAGTCAAATGCCTAAATTCCCACTTATTTGGTGCCACCACTGGCTGCCCTAAATTAGCCAAACTGCACTTGACCCACAGATCCCTGAGAAAGAAATTGTTGACATAAAGCCACTGAGAATTTGGAAGTTGTTTGATATGAAGCAATAGGTTGTCAATAAGTGATTCAAGAAGTTATTTGGGGGAGAATAAATGGAGGGAAATGAGAGGGAAGGAAGCTTTAAAAACTGAAAACCACAGCCTAGCACGCAGGGGAACTTGGTTGTGAAAAAAGGAGGACTTTGTGTGGTACTACCACTTCCTCCTCCTTTGGTCTCGGCACCTTTCACTGGGTTTCTAAAAGCGCTATGTTGGGACAGAGCACCTCGAAGTTCACAACTTCCATGGTCCGTAGGAGCCACTGTGAGGAGGACCCAGGGAGGAATTTGCCATTTCCAGTGGAAAACAAGTGGCGGTTACTCGTTATGATGATTATATACTTTGGATCAGGATGTGCCACACCTATCTTTCTAGTAACACCAACAACTTAAGAAATAAGGGTGTTTTAGTTACTCCATGAAATAGGTAATTACTTAATAGATTTCTCTTATTCCCAAAGCAATGTTTTCCCTTTATTTTTTTCTTCCTTTCTGCACTCCTCCCTCCAAAAATAATTCCAAAAACATGGCCTAGAAAACTATGTCTTGCTGCCTTCCACATCTTCACTGCCACCCAACAGGAAGGGAAGCCAGCAGCCACCCCAGGCCCAGAAGAGGCATGTACTCACGTTGGTGTTGCACAGCTTGTATTGGCGATAGGCCCCAATGCAGGAGATTGCTGCAGACCGGGCTGGCTGGGCGAAGCTCAGGGCTGTGCTGTGGGCCCCCATGCCATGGCTGCTGCTTGTTTCTGGGCTGTGCAAGGAACTTGAAGCTACAGGGAAGCCCTGGTCATGGGTCAAAGGCAGCTGGTAGATGGAAGCCTCTGAGGCCTGCAGTCCAGAATGAGGGCCACTGTCACCCTGGTACAGAGGGCTACGGTGGGGGGCCCGGCCACGTGGAGGGCTATAGCCATAGCTAGGACCCGATGCCTCTTGGGACCTGGAATGCCGGGACGAGGACCTCTGCCTCCGAAGCCTCTGTGGTGAGTGTGTGGAGTCTGTCTGCAGTGGTAAAATGTATGGGGCTTTCCCATAGCCATACTTGCCAGGGCCGATGGGACCTCGGGTCCTGCTCCTACAGAGACACAAGAAAAGAGATGAACAGTCATGGGAATGGTCACGTTCTCCCAGAAGTTCTGGTCCATGGTAGAGGGACTTGGTAGAGAGGTTTAGGAGAGAGCCCGTGGTGGGACAGGGAGGCAGAGGGTGCATTCCAGGAGGAGGGAATGTTCTGGGGGCTGGAACAGGCTCTGCAGCATCTGGAAGAAAGAATGAAGGTGGGTGATGTAAACAGTTGAAAATGAGTTTAGGATGGTGAGCTGTGGTCTGTACATGACTTATGTCAGGGAGTTTGGGTATTTTTATAGGTTGAAAGGAGCCACTGAAGGTTTTTTGAGAAGTATAAAGATATAATTGTAATTTCAGCTCTAGTAACTTCCTGTCCATTTTTTTCTGATAGTGGTTTGTGGGTTTTTTCTCACTCAACTATGCCTGATATTTCAGACCCTGTTTCCATTACCATTCATGTCCAAATAGCATTTCTAGATAAGTAGTATTTAGCCAAGCAGCCAAATTCTAATGTAGTCCTAGGCCTGACTTGCACTGTCAGACTTACTCCCTTAAGAAACCGGAGGAGGTTGAGCAACTGGCTACACATCACTCTTGAGGCAACCCATGCTGAACAATGGTCATCTACACACTGGTATGGATTTATTGAGACCTGCTGCCTTGTAAGACCTTATGAAAGTCATGTAAAAAGTAGTGTGCTGGGAAATGTTTGACAACTGGCATTCCAGGGCATAAAAGTTCTGATCTGTAGAATTTTTTCACTTCCATGGTGTAAATACTCCCAGCATGGCCAACTTCAAGCTGTCATTGTGAAGACACAATCAGCTCCAGTGAGGAGAGGAAAACCAGGTCCAGCACAACAATGCATGTAAAGTGACTATAAAAGAGCTGTTTGCATAATATAGGAATGGTAATGAAATACAGGAATGAATCAAGCCTAGTTCCCCAAGACCCCAACCTTACAACTAAAAGCAAGTGGAACATAATGCAGAGCAAGATAAAGGTTTTGGAGGCATTGCAAAAATGGTGCACTCAGAACTGTGAGGCAAGAGGAAGCACTTTCTCCTGTTAATATGTTGTTGTTGTTTTTATCTGAGAGAGAGAGGGAGGGAGGAGGAGAGAGAGAGAGAGAGAGAGAGAGAGAGACAGAGAGAGAGAGAAAGAGAGAGAGAGAGAAACATCTATCAGTTGTCTCCAATATGTCAGAGACTGACCTGTAACCTGGGCATGTGCTCTGACCAGGAATCAAACTGGCAGCCTTTTGGTACATGGGACTACACTCAACCAACTGAGCCACACCGGCCAGAGCAAGAGAAAGAACTTTTGACTGGAGAGATCTGGAAAAGTTTCAGCCACTAGTCTGAGACTTGGGAAGCACAGGTTCCAATATTCTGTGGAATGACTTAATTAAGTCTGTCATATAACTCTTACTTATTTGTAAAATGAATGAACTGGATTAAATTACTGCGAAGGTCGTTCCAGCTCTAAAGTCATATGCTTCCACAATAATTCTACTTTTACATAAAATTGGAAATGTGCCCAAGGGTTTCTACAAGATGGCTCCATTAAAATAAGCACATTAAGTAGCAATCAAGGTGAAACATTAATTTCTGTCCTCATGAGGAAATATCTTCACTGAATATACTAGTAACCACTGAATATAAAATTTAACAGACCACAACCATCAGTTATTAACATCATCGCTAATTGCACCTTCATTCTTAGCTGATACGGTTTTGAATTAAACTATGCTACAGTGCTTATTTTGCCTTTAGGCATTTCTCAATTAATCTTGGCAACACTTGGGATTCTGTTAATGATGGGAGATCCAGCATGCTGCTTTAAGAGATGCAGTTAAGAAGTTAGTCTTAAAAATATGTATAACTTGAATGTAATTTGCCTTTTTCTTTCTTGTGGCAGGCCAGGTAAAATGAATGACATCATGCAAAGACAAAGGAAAGAATTTCTCTCTGTGTGCGTGTGTCTTTTTTTAAAAGATCTGAAAGCCTACCAAAAATTCTAGCCTCGAAGTAAATACTGGGTGGAAACACCCAGCTGAAGGCGACTGAAGGTGACAGAAGTGGAGCAGAGCTTCTCAAACATGGATGTGCCCAGGAAGCACCAAGGGATTTTGTTAAGAGACAGGGTCTGGTTCAGGAGGTCTGTGGCAGGGCCTGAGGTTCTCCATCTCCAACAAGCTCCCAGGTGCTGCTGGTGCTGTTGGTCCACAGACCCACCGCTTTGAGAAACAAAGTCATAGGATGGAATTGAAATTCCAAATCGAAAGGTGAAAATTCAACAGCAAAATTTATCATGTTTGATGAATAAGTGTAAGTATAAAGTTTTACAAAAACCCTCTGAGTTTGTGACATATGTCAAAAGACCTAGGCCAGACCGCACTACGGCCGCTCACCTAGTGAGGGCTGATGAAGCAAGACTGACTGGACCTCTGTCCTGGGAGCAGAGCAGCCACAGTAGCTGCTGTTGGCTGAGGACTTGTACAAGCATCTTTTCAAAGGCTGCCCATCACTCCTGAGGGTAACGTGTACATGTGCAAATGTATATTTTTCTTTCACACTGCCTTGTGGAAGGCTCTGCCTAAGCAGGAGAACCATTCAAAACCCACAAATAGTAACACCATCAGAAAGATGATCATTTGTAAATAAATGACCAGCTAATTCTGAGAACCAGACTAATGAGAATGAGCAGCCAATCAGGGTGTGATTATGAGAGATGTGATTTCTGAATACTTGACTCGGCGGCATGTTCATCCCCACTTGGCCAGGAGGACATGTGTTTTCCCT